>NW_004949119.1:4297638-4309018 GCF_000317375.1 Microtus ochrogaster
CTTTTGTTGCATGATAGGGCCTCTCTTGGGTATAAAATGGGGCACTGAGCTGAACAGAGAATTCTCAACAGAAGAAGTTCAAATGGCCAATAGACACTTAAGGTCATGCTCAACTTACTTAGTGATCAGGGAAATGCAAATCAAGACAACTTTAAGATACCATCTTAAGCCTGTCAGAATGGCTAAAATCAAAAACACCAATGATAGCCTTTGCTGGAGAGGTTGTGGAGAAAGGGGTACAGTCATCCATTGCTGGTGGGAATGCAAACTTGTGCAACCACTCTGGAAAGCAGTGTGGCGGTTTCTCAGGAAATTTGGGATCAACCTACCCCTGGACCCAGCAATACCACTCTTGGGAAAAGGCAAGTTTTCTAAGGAGTCACAGATTAGCTATGGAGTCGAATTAAAGAGGAAATGCGTTTTCACACAAGAGATGAGCTGGGGATCCCTAAGGTCAGTGGTCCTTGTGACATGCCTTAGTTTTCAGTAAGCATGGCCTCTCTCCTTTAATAACCCAGCATGGGCTTGAAGTCCCCTGGGATTTGGAAAATTCTCTCTGGAAGTTAACAGTATTGATTTCCAATAAAGGACTTCAAAAGAGTCCCACCCTAAGAAGATTACCCTTGAGTTGGATTCATCTGATTTAAGCTTAATTTTCCATTCTTAGAAACTAGGCTAAGTAAAACTGGAGAGGAGGGGGGTCAAACTATATTTTGGAAAACTATTTGTCAAATTATAAAAGTTCTTAAAATGAGGAAATCACCCAGAAAACTTTATTCCTAGGAACCCATACTTAGTAGTGATATTTCATTTCAAAAGCCACCTCTGAGAACAAGAAGGTACAGTCTTTGCCCTCTGAGGCTTAATCTGTTTTCTCATTGCCATCAGATTAGCAATCATAGTGCATGGCTGTTAATAACAGCTGGATTTCTGAACTGTATGAATTATGCCACCGGTAATGATGTGTGTCTCTTTCTGTTCACAGGTATCCTGGCGAAAGGTCGCTATTTTTACTATGGCAGAAACTCAGAGGGTAATAGGTTCATCCGAGATGACCAGCTCTGAAGCTAAATTCTACATGCCTTAACCTATTTCATGATAATAAAATGGAAAGGCAAGAAAAACCAGAGTCCACATTGTGTCTCTTTAAGACGGCTTTCAGTACCGTGCGCCGACTTTGCCAGGCCTGTCAAGATCATCCAACTGCCGTAGACTGAATGGTCACAGAGAGATTGACATGATTGCCCTTAAGCAGGCCTCATCCACCGGGGTGACAGACAGCAGTGGCGCAGCACCCGGGCTGACAGCGTGAACACCATGATAGATTGCCTGGTCTCTTCGCTGCTCACAGGGGGACGGGGCTCACACCTGGGGCCTCCTCAGACACGCTCACTGGCTGCAGTTTAGTGAAAAAGGCACTCCTGATATGGCCTTTTAGTCCTCTGGGATCTCTGTGCTTTGGGTTGCTTCCCAGTGGAGTAGCCATGGTACAGAGGCAGGGCGTCCACTTTAGCCTGCTGATTAGGCATTGCATTTAGTCAACTCACACACATTGTTTTCCATTGTCGGCAATGAACTTTCATTTGGAGCCATCATTCAAAGGACACAACTTCTCATCCAAGTCATCTATATATTATATGTGGCTTCATGATACAACTCCTGAATTCTGTAAATCCCTGACTACCAAAGCAGTTTAGTTCAAAATCTGCTTGTCTTGAACATGTCAGTCAAAGAGTAAGCCATATTTCTTGGCGCAGGGTTTAGCAACACCAGAGATTTTTCCTTTGGTTCTAGCCATGCGGTCAGCTGTGCCTATGGCTACATTTACCCTACAGGTTGTACTGTCCCTTTGGATGCTCTTTAAATGTAGTGAAATAATGAGAGATGGGGCGATGGGCCAGGAGGTTGGAAACCAAATGGAAGGTTGTGGAAACACCCAGCAGACCAGACAGGTTTGAGAGAACACAAAGCTTTAAGGGTTCTTGTTTCTCTGAGGAACTCTCAGGAGTCAGATCCAAAGTTGATGAGACAGTTCCAGTGCTTTCTGTAGCTATGGCTGTTTCCTAGCACTGGGATCACAGGGAAAGCAAGCACAGCCATGCTAGCCTAGCTATGGCTGTTTCCTAGCACTGGGATCACAGGGAAAGCAAGCACAGCCATGCTAGCCAAATGGCTGTTACTTTGTCTACCTCACAGCTGTCGGGGACACGCTGCTTTCGAAGGCATCTGAAAGACTTCTTGCTCTTGACACAAAGGCGCTTACCCTTCCTTCTCGTAATTATGCCATGTGTTCACTTCCCTGAGTCTCCTAGGTAGGGCAGTGAAGATTGAGAGAGAATCCCTCCAAGTCATGGATAGTAAGAGGGTTACTAGTGGAGAGTCGGTCACTGCGGACTCAGATTCCCTAAGCTGCTGGAGATGCACCCTTCTTTCTCAGATCTAATCCGTTTACATAGCCTTTGCCCCCTCAGTCAACACAGCCTTGGAATAACACATATTCAGGCTGGCAGGAGTCCTGCATAGAGATTACACAACATCCATTCATCAGCTGTTAGGAGCAGCTAACATTAAAGTCCTGGAGACCATTAATAACTAGAGATTATACAAGCCACTCATAACCAGGGTTGAGTACCTTCTCTGTTTGATCTACACAACAGCACACAGAGCTAATGGTTTCCATTAGCTCCATCAGGTCCCACCTTGCCTCTTTGTTTAGTGGCATCAGAACATTTGGTCCACTGCATATTATGGGAAGCAAGGCTCTGAGCAAGGGCCGTAAGACGAGTCTGATGTCACATCCAATCTAACGGCACATATATCCCTGTCTTCATAAAAGGCTTTAACCCTGCCTCGAACAATAAAAAAGCACTTGCGAACTGACCACAGAATTTTTCCATCTTTATTTTTCTTACTTGTTTACTTTTCTTAATGTCAGAACCATTTGTATCATGCGCAGGAATGTCTCCCTCACTGTGAGCTCTGGAGGCAGAAGAAAAAAAAGAAAAAGAAAAAAATTGGAGTGAGTTATTGAGCACAGTGTTTCCCTCTCTTTGGGTTGTTTGTTTTCCTCCAGAATGGTGTAATAACTTCAATTAAGATTAGCTTTAATTATAGCTTACGTAAAGGCCATCATGGCAGTATATTCATCTAACTGATGGAATTATAGTGAGTTTTGTTTCTCTTAAGTAGGGATGATGATAATGAATTATTGTCGGGTTGTTTACAACCCCATTGTTGAGCAACATCTGCCCTTCTAGAACTGGCCTGTGGTCTGCACTGGCAGCGGAGAAAGCCTTGAGCCTTGTTTATTTAAAATCTGTGGGAATTTCCTAAACCTTGTTTTTCAGAGTTGGAAATTACAGGGTAATAAATTCATCTGAAGTCCAGACGTGTCTCATCCATCCCTTGACACCTGTTTGTCTTCCTCACTCTGCTGCAAGCAGCCTGTTCTTTGGGGAAATCATTCTTGGACAACCCTGTCTAGCCTGCCCAGGCCACTGGTCTGAGTCCAGGGACCGGGGAGATGCATGGAATTCTGGAGCTGTCTGTTTCTTCTGCAGGTCAGGGAGATGATCTTGCTCCTAAATACCATAACTTAGAACACTTTGTTCCTGTGGGAGTAATGTTTTAGATTGGGGGAAATCCTATTAAAATACTATTGTAATCCTTTGCTTTACCGTTCCCAGCCTCACTCATAAAAGCTCCACTGTTTGCTGCTTTAAATAGAAGCGTATTACAAAAGACCAGCACTTGATCAGGCTGCGGATCTCCATGTTGTGTGCTTTTGCACATATTCATGTGTATTAAGGAATAAAAGAAAGCACACTACAGACTGAGTGAAAGGTGTGTGTGTGTGTGTGTGTGTGTGTGTGTGTGTGTGTGTTTCTAATCAAGCTGTATCATCACCATTTCAAGGGAAACCGTCTTCCTTGCTCTTTCTAAGAAATGGTCTGGATGTCTTTCTCTTCTTAGTGATCATGAAAAATAAAAACATCTATGAGGCTCTCTCTGTCAGAACTGTAACATGACTCAGAACTTTCTACTTGCAAGAGCAACTTGCGTCAGAGATGTGTCACTGCCTGATGCCCAGGGAAGATGGTAAAGGGCTTGCTGCTACTCTCCACCATTGCCCATCTGCTGCACTTCATCCTATGTGACCTTCGCTACTGTTTATTCCAGTTTTGTTTCCAAGAAGCCACCTTCCCTGAACAAGGGGGTTACCATTACTTGCCTCTGGTGTCTCCACTTTGTGTGGCTACAGTACTATAATCTACCCTGAGTAAAAAAGCAAAAAGAGACCAGAAAAGCATGAAGCATGCTGGTCACTTGTTTATGTGACAGCCAGGTCATTGAATCTTGACTTAATATCCTCGTGTTACTTATGTTGCTTCTTCCACTGTGTTGTTTTATACATGTTTCACCGGGTTTTTACTTAGTGTGGGTGCACACTCATGTGACTGCATGCCACTGTTTGTGAGAGGAGGTCAGACAGTCTCCTAGACCCCGGCTTCTTCCTCTACCATGCGGGACTTGCGGATGAACGCAGGGGCTCATTCTAGTGGTGGGCATCTATCAATTCCCAGTGAGCCACCTTTCTAAAACATTGCCTTTCAACATTTGCAGAACACCACAACACAGACATCTTGTTTTTCTACAGATTTCTCTGGAATTTCCCAGTATTGGTGGTGCTCCATTAGGTGATAATAGCACAAATGTAATTTGGTTTCTCTGTGGTAAAAGTATTAATAAATCGTGCCATTTGTAAACATTAACACACCAGTGTGTGAACATTCTTCTGAAGGAAACCAGGATGTGGCCAGAGATTAAACCAACTCAGGAAAGAGAGTTATGCTAGGAAAGAGGGGTGATAGAGAGTATGTATTACAGAAAGTGGGACAGGGTGATATGAATAGCAATAAAGAGGATGATGCCAAGGAAGAGCATGGAAATAGCCCAGATGTGGCAACTTAGTGGAGAAGGGTTGGCTCAGAATTGAGAATAATGAGAGAAGAGAGGAAAGACAAATTTCTGCCCACCAAAGATTTTCCCATGAGGAACATTTCTCTGCAAAATGAAGTCCCGTTTGGTATCACTGGCGCCCACTGGCCATACCCAACAAGTTTCCCCACGTGGGATAATAAAGAATGTGGAGCAGATGTATTAGATGCCACACGGACACATGTGCCTATGTGTGATGGCACACAGGGCCACCACTGACTGGTTCTAACTTGTGTCTAATGTGGAAGCCCACAGTCTCGAATCCATTCCATCTTGAGTAAAGTTCAGAGAGTTCAAACCTATCCTTGCCCCTCAAGGCCAAATAAAATGGGATGTTTGGCCAAAGTTGTGGCTACTAAATGTCTTGCTCCTCAAATACCAGACAACAGGATGTTTGACTTAGGGTGTGATTACTAGGTGTTTTGAGATGTATGGAGGTAATTACACTTGTTTGTTCCTTGTATTGTTCCTTGTATCATGGGAGGGAAGTCTTTTGCCCTCCCCTTTTGATTGGGGTATATAAGGGCCATGAGTAACACAGCTGAGGATGTTACACCGGCCCCTCCTGACTCTATCTTCTGTCTCTTGTCTATTCTTTCCTCAATCCTCACTCCCCTTTTCAGGAATGTGTGAACAAGCTTGCCAGTCCAACAGTGTAGCTGCTCACAAAACCTCCCATCCTAAGTTAAGTTTCCCTAGACCAACTAAAAGTGAAAGAAAACAGTGTCTGGGCAGGAAGATGAGAGAGAAAGACTTATATTATTATGATTCTTCAAAGACTCATTAAGTCTAGAAGTAGATGGATTCCTAGACAAAGATGCCACAGAAATGACAAAGACAGTTAAGACAGCAAGTGAAGACGTCTGTGCGTGCAAAGATGCTGACAAAGATTTGAAAACCTCCTGATCCTAGATGGGAAAATTATCTCACAGATAGTCCAGATGATATTTAAGTTCGTTTTTGGATATCAAACTTAACATGAAGAACACTCTAGAAAGTATTTCTTGTCACATCAGTTGTTGTTACTCAATGTAGCCAACTATTTTTTTTGAAAGATAAGGTCTTTCAACCACCTAGTTTTAGAGATCCAGTGCCCTCTTCTGGCCTTGACATATTGTTTATATGTGTTCATATAGGCATACACACATATGCATAAAGGAAAATAAATATTTCTTAAAATAAAAATGGGCTTGGATTTCTATGAGGAAAATTTTCTTTAGACACTAATTTCCCAATTAAAGTACTTGTAATAGGAGAAGCAACACCCTAGTGCTGGGCTCAACTGCAACTTCTAGAATAAAGAACAATGAATATACAGTATTTATTTACAAGGGTTAGACTTCTCATATCATAATTTAAATAAAAATACTACTTTTGATTCAACTTAAAGCCAGATAAAATGAGTTTAACATGTGGATAAAGATTTTATGCTATTATTTAACTTAATGGGGTCTTTTTCTTGGAAAAAACTGGCACTCTGACTTTCATCACATAGGAAGATTTGTTTTTTAAGATTATGACAATAATGAAAACATGTTTTTTTCTGAAATGTACTATAATTTAATTAAGAGAAAATAGTGACAACTACAGAGTCTCCTAAACTGTTTCCTTCCTGTCTTGTCAGAAAACAAGTTATCAAACCGATAAAAGTAAGAAGGAGGAGGGAGACAGGGGAAGAAAGGAGAAGATGTTACAAGATTTCTGTTACTGATGGTAGTGAATAAATTATTTTCTAGCTTTTCCCTGGACAATAAAATAAATTTGCATTTATTGATATTATCACATTGCACACCAACACACACCCATTACATAGTCAACAAGTTCATGTCTCCTTGCAAGCTTCACTCCATAGTGAATGATAGTGATGAGCTATCATTTAGAACTTATTCAAACCCTGTGCCATGTTGGCATGATGTTTCCGTTTTCTTCATTTTAGACCTTTAAGACTAATTTCAACATGCATAATGACTACATCAGAGCCTTTCTGTTTTCAACTGAGAGATGGCTTTACTGCCTCTGGTTTCAATAAAGAGTATCCATGCTCCTACATCCATTACCCACGTTCCCAGTCCCCTCCTTACGTGAAAGGCAGTCTTTCCCCAGAAGGTGCCTTTTCCATGGGACAGTAATGTAACTGAAGTTACTCTAATACAACAAAAGGAGGAAACCTTGGGATGCAAAAGGCCTCACCCTTCTGCTCTTCAGGGGTGCATTTGCTACACTCAGTAAGAAAGCTCCACTTTCAAAGGTACCACACCAGAGTGTGAAAGTATCTATTAAGTGGGTCAGGCACAGCCCGGAAGTCTAAGCATGGATGATGATAGTGATTACAAAGGTGACCATCACCAGCAAAGAGTCCCTGGAGATATAGAAAACTAGGTTTAACCACTGCATAGAAATTTACATTTAACTGTGTAAAATAGAATTTCAACCCAGTTTGGGAGCAAGGCCCTAGTTTTGTCTATGGACCCTTTTAGTGAGCAGTATTATTGGCCTGATCCTTGAGTTTCTCCATATATATTTGCATACTATAGGTAGTTTCTACTATCATTAGGTTGTATCCCTAACATTCAGTTAAGCACCACATCTATAAGATTTATTAAAACATAGTGACTAAGAAAAGCTGATAGACAACATATGTACTTCTGTGATATACTAGAAGTAGCATTAATATTATATTATATACTGGCTGGCATGTGTATAGAAGACTAAAAGTGAAAATTAGTTATGAACAGTTACAAAGCAGCCTTTGAATTCATTTCTGACTGGCTCTCATCAGTGGTGACTGGTTCTTATAAAACACTTAAAAACTAATTTTGTCGCAGGGCGATGGTGGTGCACGCCTTTGAGGCAGGCGGATCTCTGTGAGTTCGAGACCAGCCTGGTCTACAGAGCTAGTTCCAGGACAGGCTCCAAAGCCACAGAGAAACCCTGTCTCGAAAAAGCAAAAAAAAAAAAAACAAAAAACTAATTTTGTCTTCCAGATTATCCTTTCTGATTTTGAAACATATTTAAAAACTATGATTGTTTGTTTTTGTAAAGTTGTACATTCATGTGTTCACTTCACAAGTATTTATTGTGCCATTATGAGGAAACATTTGCTGTCATGAGAATTTCTAACGTTGAGTCTCATCAGGTGACTACCCCCAACATTTGTGTGTGTCACATCTACGAGGGATACCTGAAGAACCCCTCCCTCATGTAGCTCCTGAAGTCAAAAGAGTTCTCTGATTCTTCCGTTACATGAAAAACCAAAGCTATTTATCAGAGTAAAAAAACCTATGTTTGTTGTTCTCAACTAGAACCAATACCAATTCAGTCAATCAAATAGATACTTTAAGACTTATATTCAGGAAAAAGCCATTTGTAATTAAAAGGTGAAAAGAATGGTAGACTGTGCAAATCTTAACACAGAATACACACACACACACACACACACAAAGTTAAAGAAAAAGATACTGATGAAATGCTCAACAAAGAGTTCAAAAAGATTGAAAGGACTATGAGTCAACGGAACGAGTAAAACAATTCAAGACATAAACAAGAAATTTAACAAGGTTGGAAAACATCAAACACAACTCTTTGAAATAAACTCAGATAAAAAGGTATGTAGTTGAAAGCCTCAATAGTAGACTAGATCAAGCAGAAACTTTTATTTGAGACATCCCAATAAATAAAAAATTGAAAAAAATAAGAAGAGCATCTGAGCTGTGTGGAAGCATCATTAAACTAAAATACTAAACTTTCATGAGTACTATACTGGAAAGGAAAGGGAAAATCATAGAAAACATACTCAGTGAAATAATACCTGAAAAACTTCCCCTAACTTGGGACAAATCGACTGGGTACAGAAATCTATAGAACAATGAATAGACACAAATAAAAAAGATCTTCTGAGAGGCACGTTATAGTCAAAATTTCTAAAATCGTAGATAAAGAGGACAGTAAAAAACTTAATGAAGAAAGGTGCTCAGTCACAGGTACAGAAATCCCCATTAGACTAACACTAGTTTTCTCGGTAGAGACTTTGCAGGTCATAATGAAATTCTTTGACTTACTCCAAAGAGGGGCAGGCAAAACTTCAGGAATTTCTCACCACCACATCAGCTTATAAAAGACTTAAAAGCTCTACATCCAGAAACAAAGTAAGTTAAAGCCCTGAAAACTTGCAAAAAGACATACAGAGATAAACGAAGAAAACACAGTGATAGGAATAAGATTTTAAATATCAATACAGCCTTGACTGTAAATGGACTAAATTTCCAAGTTAAAAATGCAGACTTTTTTTTTTTTTTAAAAAAAAACTGATTAAAAGACACAATCCAATAATACACTGTCTACAAGAAATTCACTTCAGGGGTCCTGAAAGAAAAAAGAGTAGAAAAATGTATTCAGTAAATGGAGACAATATGAGCAGTGAGGCCTACACTGACACCAGTCAAAATATGCATTACAACAAATACAAAAAAGGGGGTGGGAAGATATCATTTTATGATGAATTATAAATATATGTAAATATAAATATATATTCACCTATGGCTACAGTCCCTAAAACAAATATTATTCTATTTAAGTGTATATATAAGCTCCATATGTATTCCAATATCCTAGATCAGATCATCCAGACAAAAATTCAAGAAGAGAGAAAATTTAGAGTAAAACAGCACACACTATCAAATGAACAAAACAGACATATGCAGAATATTGCATCCAACACCTGAAGACACAGATCGTTCCATCAGCAAAAGGAATGATTCTCAAAAATAGACTTCGTATTAAACAACAAAACAAGTCTCAACAAAGAGCAAAATCAAAACAACATAATGCATCTTTTCTCTTCACGATGGAATAAAACTAGAAATTAACAATCAACAAAAATTTAGAACTTATGCAAATTCATAGAGACATGCCACTGAATGAACACTGGGGCATGGAGGAACTCAGAGGGAAATTTAACAATTTCACAAAGCAAATGAAAATGGAGAGAAAACATACCCAAGCTTATAGGATGCAGCAGCAGAAATACTAAGTGGGAAGTTTATAGCAATAAACCCAAAAGTCAAAAGAGGAAGGTCTCAAGTAAGCAACATAATAATGTATCTCCAAGATTTGCAAAAGAAAAAAGCCAGGTACAAAATTAGCAGAAGAAACAGAAAAGATCAAAACAATAATAAATAAGATAGAGACAAAAAACAAAAACAAAACCGGTGAAACAGAGAATGGTTTTATAGAAAAGATAAACAAAATTGGCTAAACTTTGCCTGAACTAACTAAAAACACAACCAGCAATAACCTTACAAAACTCTTGAATGTAGACATGTGCCTCACAATTTACACACAGGATCCTAAGTTTGATTCATCACCAAATACTACAAAATAAACAAAATAGAATGTCCAAGTAAAATCAGAGGTGAAAAACGGAGACAATATAGCTATAGTATGTACAATGCCTTGTAAATACGAAGTATTATTAGAGATTAATATAAGTTATTCTACAGCAACAAACTGGAAAAGCCAGTGGGGAATTAAAGTATCTGGACATACATAATCTACTGAAGCTCAACTGATGAAACAAAAAATTGTGAACACATTATAATGAGATTTGTCAATTATAAATAGGCTACAAAGAAAATCACTGTGCTAAATTGGTTCACTGATGATTTTGACAAAATATTTAACTAAGAACTAACCTAAATCCCCAAATTAATTCAAAACATTGAAAAAGAAGATATACTTCCAAACTCATTCTATGGGATCACCATTTCTCTTATAGCAAAACAAGACAAGGGCACAAAACCAAGAAAAATGATAGAACAATAACCCTAATGAACACAGATACAAAAAATTAAAAATGAAATACCAATAAATTTTACCCAACAGTACATCAAAGAGTTTAACTGTGGTAATCAAGTGGGATTTATTCTAGGAATGCCAGGATAGGTCAATATAATCAAGTCGATAGACATAACTTACATACATGCACCCATGTGTCAGTATATTGTGAAAGCTAAATATCACATGTTTGTGCCATTAGATACAAAGAAAACATTCCAAAAAAGTTAGCATTCCTTCATGAGAAAAAGCTGAATTATATGTACAGGGTATATATTGTATGCATATCCACAAAATAAAGTCTATTCTGGCAAATCCCATCTTGTTATCAAACCAAATCTTGGTATCAAACCAAATGGGCCAAACTGAATGAGCAAGGACGTCTGCTCTCCCTGCTCCTGTTTAATTTGGTGATGAAAATTTCAGCCCGAGCAATTAGGAATTAGACACGGGGAGGGAGGCTACAAAGAGGACAAATATAAAACAATCCATTTCTGCAGACATTATGATTCTATTCATAGAAAAGCTTCTTCAGCCGGGCGGTGGTGGC
>NW_004949119.1:4310078-4311573 GCF_000317375.1 Microtus ochrogaster
ACTGAAACTAGATCCACATCTCCCACCCTAAACTAAGATTAACTCAAAACAAATGAAAGACTTAAATGTAAGACCTATAACTATGCGATATGTAGTAGAAGTAAACAGAAAACAGAGGAAAAATACTCCAGGAATAGGAGAAGCAAAGACAACAAAATAAAACCAAAACAAAAACCCTGTGACAATGACTCCAAAATCACAGATGATTAGAGCAAATGCAGACAAGATTAATCAAACTAAGACCTCTGGATAGTCAAAGAAAAGGATTGTCCCAGTTAGTTTGCATGTCTCCTTGACCCATCCTAGAGACATCTTAGAAAGGGGCTCCTGGTTGCATTGGCTTGTGAGGTTGTATGTGAGACACTGTCTGTTCCCAATGATGCAGAAGGGGGTCCAGCCCAGTCTGTGACCATCACTAGGCAGGTCAACCTGGGCTGTAAAATGAAGCTACCTAAGCAGGAGTCAGTCAGTCACATTCCTTTTTCTGCTTCAGCTCCAGTTCAAGTTTCTGCCCAGACTTCCCTCAATGGTGACCTGGAAGTGTAAGCTGAACAAATCAAGCCCTTCGTCCCCTGAGTTGAGTTGGGTCAAATAAGCTGACCGGCATGAATGATCCCCTCTCACTACGCACAGACATAAAAAGGAGATGGAGATGGATGAGCTACAGATGTAGCTGCATAGCTAAGATTCGTATAACACTGGTCACTGCAGATGAGGGGTAGGGTCACCTACCTACTTGGTGGTGGCTAAGAAAGGAGATATTTTACACAGTGGATTAATGTTCAGCAGGCTGAAAAATTAAATATTAGTTTTATGAAAATAATAATTGGAGGTAATTACATTAAGTAACATAAGCCAGATACAAAATGCCCTCTCTCATATGTGGAAGCTAGCAAAAGTTGATCCAAATATATAATACAGTGATTCTTTGAAGTTGAAGTGGAGACTGGAAGGGTAGAGGGAGACTGGACAATGAGGCCACAACCTAGTTAGAGGTAGCAGATCAGGGTATTCCTCAGCACTGTGGGGTACCTACACTTCACAACAACCTGTTAAATATTTTATAATGATCTAGAAAAGATGACTTCAATGAATCCCAATGTAATAAAATAGATAAAAATGCTATTTCCCTGCCATCTGTAGTCACAGCATACAAATGTTGAAGTGTCACGTACCCCATAAATATGTGTGATTGAGAAGACAAATGGGTTGTTCTGTTTCACAGAATTCTATTAGACTATATTTACAAACACCGAATAACAAGAGTCCCTTTAATCAAAGGAATCTTTGGTAGGAAATTTGCCATGTTTCTTCACCCTGGATCAAGCAAACATAATTCATCTGCTTCAGAACAAGAAAGAAGTGTGAGCCAATAAACTAGATCAGAACTGAGACAGAACAGGAAAATGAATGGCAAGAAGAAGGGATGGAGGCTGTGTATCTTGACATAGGGTGAAGAGGTGCTTCGGATGGATGTCAGGTGCAGTAGAGGCTT
>NW_004949119.1:4312340-4340420 GCF_000317375.1 Microtus ochrogaster
GGGCCCCTTGCTTTCTGCTCTCCCTACAACCAAGAGGCTCCAATAAAGCGTGATTTGAGAAGAATCTTCGTCTGGTGGCTGTTCCTTCCTGCTGGTCAGAAAGTTCGCCGCAAACAAATACCTATGAAGGTGAAGGAACAGCTGTATCATTAAAGTGCTTGCTTAAGAAATATGAAGACCTGAGTTCAGCTTCCAGAACCCAGGTAAAAAAGATGGACACCACAATGTTTTCTTGTAATATCAGCACTGGGAGAGAGCAATAAATCTCTGGGGGGCTCTGTCCAGCCAGCCTGGCCTGATTAGTAAGCTCCAGGGCCCTCTGAGAGACCCTGTCTCAAAACACATAGAAAAGCCACCAGAGGCTGGCCTCTGGACTACACACACATGCACACACAAACCTGTTCACCTCCACGTGTATATGTACATACACACAGATACACAAACAATCTCTTATATATTTTAAAACTTTAACAAATCTACTCTAAAATGGTGCTCCCTATGAAGAAAGGAAGAAAATGGCATAATTAGCCTCACCGCCTGATTTATCTCCTGGGATATATGGCCAAGATAAATAACCTCATATATTCTTTATGTAAATCTAAGCTGTCTTTAGGTTATAAAAATATTTTCCAATCTGTCTAAAGACTTTACAGGAACACTTAGGCATAGTGTAATAAAAGGATCAGCATCCTGGAAACCTCACTGACCTCTCCATCCCATCTAGGGTAATCATGAGTTACGCTAGATATTTAGAAAAGCCGCATTTGCAGTGTTTGCACTCATGGTTTTCTTTACTTTACACATTTATAACTAGAAAATAACTAACTCAAAAAGTCCACCTGCCTCTGCCCCCTAAATTCTGTGGTTGAAGGCACTTGGCACCACATCCTGGCCCTTGTATTGGCATTCTTTCCCTTGCTGATGGGGAGTGTTGGTGCTTACATGCAGGTTTAGAGTCTTAAGGAAATGTGTAAAAGTGTGATGGAGCACACTAACATCCTTCTTGGCCTTTGTTCTCTCTCTCTCTCTCTCTCTCTCTCTCTCTCTCTCTCTCTCTCTCTCTCTGTTTAGAGGACCACAAGACTAGGATTATCATTTCTCTTCCTCTACCACCATGCAAGAATAGAAGCAGTTTTCATGAAGTTTGAAAACTAACTGGAATGATGTGTAGCCCAAGTTGATGCTTATGTTGAATTTTAATGAGAAACACATTAATATTTTAAAATATAGTTAAATTTTCAAATATTGTTAATCTACATTAGTAGCACTTAAACTTGTGAAACTAGTAAAGCTTATAATTACACAGACCCCTGGGACTCCCTGAATTATCTGAATCCTAAATCTTGACTTTAATGTGTGAGTACGCATCTCTTATAGGTCTCCGGTTTATCTCTTAGCTTTATTTATTGTCTTTTTGGAGCATATTTATAATTTTCTTGGATGAAATTTCTTAAATTTTGTGATACATGAACTAGTGTGGTTCAGGGACAGTAATATATCTTACGACCTTCAGTACCTTAAGCTTATGGGAATTCCGTATTTGTTTTTGAAGCGCTGTAAAATTTTGTCTGGCGTATGCAGATGTTCAGCTCCCCTGGGATTTACTGCATGGTGGTGTTAGGCATTGGGCAAGAAGCAAACTGCTGGACTGCGGAGTTGTTGTGTTCTATGTTGTCTTTTCTTAGCTTGTCATTGCCCGTTCTGCCATTGCAGTTGGTGGACTCATGTGGAATTAGTTCTGGGCTCTCGGTTCTATTCACTTTGGAGACATTGAACAGTACCCTACTCTATTTGATATGACTATATATGGTGAGATTTTTTTTAACTCTCTCCTTTTCTTTATTTCTGCCATCAACTGCTTTGATATAATACAATCAAAAGTGTTCTCATATTTACACAAATTCTATATCGTGTACTATTACAACCAAGAAGAAGGAAGAATTGGCCTGAAATTGAGAGAAGACAATGTTTGCAAAGGAAACACAGAAATACTATTCCAGAACAAAGGAAGAAAAGCAGAGGAAGAGGGAAAGGAAAGAATCAATGTGAGTAAATTTACTAAAAAAAAAAACACTGAACAAATTGTTATTTTGACAACATTGACATAAAGAAATTTCCCAGAGACTGAAAGGTAAACACTATGGATCTGGCGCGGGTGTGAGGCAGGAGTGAACGCTGACTAACAGCAGCGAAGACTTTCAAATTTCAGTGAAAATGATTTGCAACTTTAAATTCTATACTTCGCTAAAATACAAGACAAATGTGAGATAAAAATCCAGATATTTTACATCGGAAAGAGGACCATGCACTTCAAAGTAATCTTTTCTTTATCTTGTCCAAGAACAACAAGAAGAAAACCCCACAATTTTAGTAAGGTATTTTATAGCTAGCTAAAAATAGATTTCTGGGCTCTGCTTCAGGCTTCTGGCCATTGATGCAGTGGTTAGACCAGGACTGGGGGGTCCAAGGATCTCTTTGTAAAATAGGGGACATTACCTCCCAATTTGGCCTTCTGATTTCTTGGAGTGAAGGAATGAGAGCTGCCCTCTCACACAGACAGAAATAGAGAAGAGGGGATGAGAAACTCAGCCGTGACAACAAAGGCCTGACAGATTTCTTTCTGAACATGAAATTTCATTACATTTATTTCTGGTTATTTTCATTTGTGTATGAAACTAATCAAAAGTGACAGGGAAAGCTACTTAAAACACATGCTAATTAAGACAGAGTTGAACTTGGCTGCTCACCTGATCATGTGACCCTTATCTTGACAGCAATCGACAGTATTGAGGAGACAGTCAGCAAAGGCAAGATCAGGAAGACAGGCATGCAAAAATCTTGCAGTTAATTTAAAAAAAAAATCTTAGGAGTAAAATATAGACAACTAGAAATTCCTGGGAAAACACAAAGCAATTTTAAATGTAGTTGCTTCTTTCTCTAGCCAACAGAAGAAACACAGCTAAGAATCACAAGAAAGAAGATAATTTTAGAAACGATCACCATTCACTCCCACAAGGAACTTTATTCAGATGACGACAGTCATCAAAAAAAAAAAAAGTTGATTTAGGATTATTTAAGTGTTGGCCTCTTTCCCTGAAGGTGCTGGATGTATGATGAGTCCTTTGCAGACACACCTACCTCAGACAGGGAACTCATTGTGTTATACGGATGGTTTCATGCACATTGCACTGATGCTCAGCTTCTTCAGTAACATACACTTGGAAATTCTGCGGTCGTCCTAACAAGCCTTTATTTAACTTGCTGGCCCTGTTCATATATTTCTCTTTATACTACAGCTCACACATTACATAAGCAGTGTTCTTCCACTTCTATTTTCACAGGCCTGCCTACCTTAGTCAACTGTGAGGCACACCACAGGTCTCATGCGTGTTAAATAACAGAGAATTTTGTCTGGTGACTGGGAGAACTTCTCTGTTCTCGAGAAAGAAAACTGAAGAAATTCCAGAATGACTGAAAAGGAAGGAGACCACTGTGTGCTGCCAACAGATGCTCCGCCGGCCCAAGCAGCAGTGAGCACAGCCTCAGAGAACGTCCGAGAATATTGTGGACACTGTTTTCACAGATCACCTTGCATTCTCAGGTCACGAGGTGGGAGCTGCCAGCCGTCCTGGTATTAAACCACCACACTGGCCTCCAGGCCTCTGTTAAGTGCGGGACCTTGCGATGGACTAGCCCAGGGTAACTGTGTCAACCCACAGCTGCCATGCTGCGGCCTTGCTGCCAAAAAGACTCAGATTTCAAGTGAGTGGTTTCACAAGCCTGGGAGGAATGGATATTTATAAAGACAAGTTGCACTGTGGACATGTTCACACAGCATCGCCATCAGCCAGTGCCCAGGCAGAACAGAGCTGTGACTTCTGAGAACTACAGAGCTGCTGGGTCCAGAACTCCAGGCAGAAAGGCATACGGGTGCACAGATACAGGAGGTCTGTCCACCTGGACCCATGTCCACATCTTCCCCCTTCACAGAAGGCCTTTATCAGAGGTGTGGGGCACGTGGTGGAGAGACACGAGGCCCCCTCTTCTCAGGTGACTCTAGGTTGCATAATGTTCACAATTTATCAGTATAGAACACTATAAAGTTGTGTGATTTACATGCATCAATTAAAATTTTAAGGATATATATCTTTAAAACTTTAAAAGATATATATCTTAAATTTTATATCTGATGTTTATAATTTATATCTAAACAAATAATCTTAAATTTTTATATCTAATATATATATTACAGAGTATCAAATCTGGATCCTCACATGACGCTTTATCCCATTTGAGTCTTGTCTTATTTAAAATGTGAGTTCTATGGTTACAATGTCCTGATAACTAAAATTACAGCCTCAAATGAGAACAGTGTATTACAATCAGATCTAGTTGTCAAAAAACTCACCCCCCCCTTCACTATTTTGACCTTTTCCTGACACACTGAATAAGTAAGCACCTACTTTCACACTGGTGCCTCTGGAATATGGAAGCATGGCCACTATGCTGGTTACTTTTGGGTAATTTGACATATACTTAGACACGGAAGAGAAAAGGGAAGCTAACCTGAAAGACTGCCTTCTTCAGTTTGGCCTGTTATGTGTGATTTTTTTTTTTTTTTGGTATTTTTTGGTTAGTACTTGATGGTGAAGGTCCCAGCTTACTGTGGGCAGTGATTAGCCCTGGCAGGTGGGTCTAGGCTGTATCAGAAGGGTAAAGCAAGCCAGTAAGCACTGCCCCTCCATGGTCTCTGCCAGTAAGTCTCTGCCTTGGCTTCCCTTGATGTACAGGCTTGGAATTTATACATCATAGTGACCCTTTCCTCTCTAAGATGCTTTTAGTCAGAATATTTTATTGCAAAACTATGACAGCCTCCTATACCGCCTCCCTCCTGCACTTCTTTCTCCAGAAGCTACAGTGGCTCACAACCTGTACTTCCTCCACTCTCGGCCAGATTTGTGTACAACATTGCTAACCAAAGCAGGCTCACAGCACTGACTCCAGGAACAATCCCAGAAGGGTGGACTAGGCCGAGACTCTAATTGCCCTGTCCACGAATACCCATGCCTAAAGTTCTCATTGGCATTCATAGGCAGAATCTGGGGTTATCACCAGGCTCTAATTGTCTTCTCAGGTGATATAGCCTCATTTGTAGCTGCACTCACTTGCTGAGGATCTGGGAAGGCAGTCTTTCAGAAGTGAATGCTCAACTTGACAATTCTAAATTTCACTTTTCAGAGTTGCCTAGCGCCTATCTCTAACACAGTGCATTATTTTCTGCGTAGCACAGTTCCTACTGGGATGCTGGGTCTATGATTCAAGGGTCAATGCACGGTTCCTAATACCTCCCCAGTCTTACCTGTGATTCCCTTCTAATCACTTCCCATGGTTCTGCTCATGATGCCAACCTCCCATTGAAGGATTTATCAGCGAGAATCTCCTATTAAGATTTTAAATAATGCTTCCCACCAGGAGTCAAAAAACAATTTAAAAAATATAGGACTCAAACACAGACACAAATAGCTGCTTTATGGTTGGTAAATGAAACAAGCACAGGGGATAGCCTTGGCTGCTCCTGTAGAGCCTGTAGGCTCTGCTAGCTGACCTACCTCCTGTCAATCACAATACAATGTGACAGAAAGCCTTGCAGAGGGAGGGCAGGTGGGTAGTGTCAAGAGGTCTAGGAGGCCAGAGCTCGTCATACTAAAGCCAGAGTTCATGCCTGAGGCAGGCACATGCCTTGCTCCTAATGAGCAGAGGGTCTAGCCTGAAGTTACTGTCACCGTTTACAGGAGACAGAACAGAGAGCAAATTTGGCCTCACTCTTCGTGCCTTGCATACCAAGACAAGCATTGACTCTGCTACCCTTGTCAGGCTAGAAAAGAGGAGGGCTGCTGTGGGCACAGGTACCTCTGCTGAGGCGACTTG
Source organism: Microtus ochrogaster (assembly GCF_000317375.1). NCBI lineage: Eukaryota > Metazoa > Chordata > Mammalia > Rodentia > Cricetidae > Microtus > Microtus ochrogaster. Next base: position 4,318,269 of record NW_004949119.1, read on the forward strand.
ACCATCCACAATCAAGTTCCTTTGACCTGCTCTTTCTCCGCGACATGGTGAGGTGTTGTCCATGTAGATGATGACATAGACTTCTGACTGGGGACTGTTCACATTCTTTCCTAGTACACCAGTCATCCCCCCCCCCTTTTTTTGAATCTCTTCTGCTGGGGGACACAGCAGAGTCATGATGCCAGACACCAGAATATGGAAGATTTGTCTGCTCTGTGGCTTTGTCCCCACATCAGCCCCACCCACTGGAGTCATGTCTTTGAAGTGGTCACATCCTGGGGTGTGAATCAAGAAAACCAGACAGACCACAGGGGTGCTGATGAGGGTGTTTGCTTTGATCCCGGGCTTGTAGAGCCTTGGGAGGTACATACATTCCATTTCCACTTAATTTGTAACTTTAAGAGACGGGAAGTTCTGCATACTTAGATCTCTCTTCCACTCCCAGTACCAAAACAAACAAACAAACAAACAAACCAAAATCAACAACAGCATCTAAAAATAAAACTATGGTGAGGCCTGCAGCCTCTTGCCTACAAATATTATAGTAATCACAAGAATCTTATTATCTTTACTTCTCTGGGAGCACCTAGCTCTCTCAACATAAATAAGTAACTTGCGAGCTTTTCCAGTCTTCCTTTCCAATCTAGACCCATGAAAGTACAACAAACATCCCAAACAATCTCTGCGCGAAGCGTTGTGTCCCCACCTGCTCGCTGTCTCAGGCACTGCATTTGTTTTTCATGTGTGGGCCAAGATGAAAGTCTGAGTCATGCTACCTATCCGCAACCTGGAAATGCCTTGGCATGCACAGGAAGTCAAACTATGACCTCTATAAAATGAAGAAGTGATGGTAAATAAGGTATATAATCTACATCTTCTCAGATAGCACCCTGCACTGCTGAGTAATTCATTGCTTAGAAAATGGAATGAGAAAAAAGTCAGTGCGTGTTCCAGACACAGAAAATGGTTTATACTTTTGATCTGGGGTTTGCTGCAGCAATGGCTACCTATCAACTGTTTGTGAACCGGTGACTGCAGAAGGCACACATGTACTAATTATCCAACCCCTCGTCAGTTTTTTTTACTAGAAAGGTAGCTATTATTAGCAAAGTAATTTTTGTAACTATGATCTCATTTGAGCCTCAAAATAATCTCATTAATAAGCCCACTTATGATTGTAGTCTTTGATTTTGTATTCAGGGAGAGAGACAATGAAGGAGAGTCATTTGTGTATAATTTAGATGGGGGGTGGGAGCAGCGCAGGCTCATCCCATGTGATGATGCAGCCAGCTCTTAGGAATTCAGCTGCTCTACATTCTCTGGGTATTTCAGCACCCACTAGAATTCTGGTGCAGCTCAGAAAGGCAGATACACCAGCCCTGGCTGAACGCCCTCCTTCTTGGATTGTCCTCAGTGAATGGAAAGACCAATACATTGTGGGGATACGTGTGATATGCATATCTATATGCAACATAATAATATATAGCATGAAAGCCTTGCTTCGAACATTAGTGGCAAGAGTCAGAGCTTAACCTCACTCTAACTTAGGAGAAGAATTAGTTGAGTACCACAGTTACCTCTGTGAACCATCTTCAGAAAACCGAGATAGCTCAGATGAAAAGAAAGGAAAACTAGGCGCTCACATTGTCCCTATAGAAGGCTGCTGCTGGTGGGGGGCTACAGTACTTTCCATAAAGCTTCTCCGCTTTAAAAAATAATCAGATGAAGCAAAACATAGCTTGCAAAATTTGAAGGTTTAGTTTTAAGATGTATATTTAACTAACCACTTATTAAAATAAAAGCATTATTATAAAGGAGAAAAAGAAAGGCCTTAGACTTCTAAAACCATCACTCTTGGGGATAACTTGCACGTTGGATTATTCCACTTTCATAGAAAGAGCAAGGAGATGCAGAATAACTCATGTGTACACATGGCTCAGGCGCACCCACCCATCTCCCAAAGCAGCACATTTCCAAAGGGCAGAGATAGCCCTGCACCATGCCGCTTTTGTTTCATTTCTTCCTGATGAAATATCATCAGTCTCTAAGGAGACTGCTCAAGTTCCCCGTCTTCCCACACTGTTGGCAAACCTGGTGACCACTCCATGCATTTCTAAATGACAAGACAGCTGGGTCTCAATCTTCATATGTGGAGAGAAAACCCAAACTGACAGCTAGAGGAGGCAGGGGGGGAAGGCACTACCCACTCCTCCCTCATCCCAAATGTCATTCCTCCTTTGCCGTGGCTGTGCAGGCCATGCTGATAAAGAAATGAGCACACACTTGAAAGTTTCTGACAGGTGTCATGGGTGTAGACACAGAGTGGCCACGAGGAATGGAGCCTGACATGACAGTGGCCGAGCCATCAAGGCTGGCTCCAGGACACACAGAGTTTGGTAGATGTCAATTCTAATTCTCGTCACACTCCCAACTTGAGAATGGTGTCTACGAATGGACAAAGCCAGAGGGAAGTGTTCAGAGAACTTTCCAACAACCCGCTAAACAAATGATGCTACCAAGGTGGATGCCTCCATCCGGGGCTCGTTAGAGGAGATGTGGAGCTGGTCCCACTGGTTTCCCGTGTTTATTTGCTCTCTGTGTTCTCAGTCTACCCTCTATTTCAAAGGCTTAAGCTCTTGAATTCTTTTCCACATTTTTTTTGGGGGGGGGAGGTTGATGACATTCCCCACATCCTAATATTCTGATAATTTTGATCATTTTAATGCAGCAGTCTCTGCTACAGATCCTCTAGGATCTAATATTTGGCAAACCTTCTTCCCACTAACCCAGTCAGAAAATGATTTATAATGGTATGGCAGAACTGGCTTCTTGGAAACATAGGGCAAAATAGTTTCATAAATATTGCTCTCTTGCATTATTTTGAAATATTACTTCTTTTAATGTTCTGCCAAAGTCAAATATTTTTGCTTAATGAAAGTCCACAGGCAAAAGTAACAGGTGGTATCCAAGTTCCCCTGGTGGGAGAGACAGCTCTGGTTATCTCCAGCCTGCAAGTGAGGTTTAACTGGTGTTGGGGCATGATGGATAACAGCAAATGTGTGGATAATCTTTAATCTAGGCTCCCAGCCCGCTAACACGATATATTTATTTAATAATTCTGAACTCCATATATTGACTTGTAGTTAAGCATTTTTAAATAGCATGAGGATTTGATAAGTACATTCATTTATTAAAAAGTAAATAAATAGATTTGACAAAAACTTGATAAAATAGTCAGTGGCACATAGAAAGTCTAAGCTTGATTTTTACTGAAAATTCCTCAGGGCCTCGAGCATGGTAATAAATCACCCATGGTGACCATGAGTCACCGTTGAGTCACTGTGGAAGAGAACTCTGGTGTCACGGTGACCTGAAACACACTAGAAATTTGCCAAGAGCAGGCCAGGAGGAAGTACTTTTTTATTATGAGGTTTACCGTGGAACGTGGAAAAGAGTCTGCTTTCACGTTACCACATCTCTGCTGCTGTTGCGACACACTCGGATAACATACAGCTTCATATGCTTCCTGGTTTTGCACTTGGGATTGAAGGGTGGCCCTTCAGCAGGAGATCATCTCTCTGGGGTCCTGATGGTCAACAATGACGGTGCCAGCGTGTGCCTCTACCTGTGCTAGCAGCCTTCGTTATTTAAGCTGCACTAGGTTTCCTTACAAAAGAGCAAAAGTTGAAGTCATTCTCAGCCCCCACTGATTAGTGTTGTTTACTTTGGACTCTGTCACCTAACAACAGATCCTGTCTCCCACCCGGAGACTCGTCTCTGTTTTCTTCAGGGTATATTTATATGAACAAAGTTACTTAATGTCATGTGTAAAATTTCAAACCTTTATTTTTTGGACTAATGTTCCTTTTAATGTATAAAATATATGACCTTCATCACATTTTCAGATTTTATCTTCCAGTTTTACTATTCTACCTTTCATATTTAATATAAACTCCTTCCAAATTTCAAAAACTATTTATACTTTAATGATAGTGACCAAATTATATTATGTAACTAGAAAATTTGATTATTTGACATCTAATAAATTCAATAAATAAAGCCAATTCAATAAATAAATGTGAGTTTTTCTTTTCTTTCTTTTTTTAAGTAAAATTTCAAAATGAACCTTCAAAGCTCAATAATTACCTGAAAAAATTCTTTTAAACATGCAAATTAAAAACAACTACCAGCTCATGTACACTCTTCAAGATAAATGAGGGAGTGAACATGGCATTGGGCACCTTGTTTTAATTGTTTGTGTAACTGACACACAAATACAGAAAAAAAGGTCACGCTAGAGGCAAACTAGGTTTCTTGGAAACTAGGTAAATTATTAGCAAATGAAGTCTAAAGTATTTTAAAGTTTTTTAATTTTTAAAATAAAACATTCAAAGTTTAATGATGTTTAAAAATGTTTTAACAGCACAATTTGTTGAAGAGGCTCTCTTTTTTCCATTGTATACTTTTAGCTCCTTTATCGAAAATCAGGTGTTCGTAGGTTTCTGAGTTTGAGGCCAGCCTGGTGAACATAATGAGTTGCAGGGCTACATAGTAAAGTCTCAAAAACCAAAACAAATCCTGCTATCATCGCTAAGTTGAGCCTATGAAAGGAATGTAGTCTGCCACGACATTTAAAACTCAATTCAATAAATGGGAAGGAGGAGCTGGGGAGATGGCTCAGTGGGCAAAGTGCTTGCTATGGGAGTATAGCTCAGAGTCTGGTTCCCCAGCGCCCATAGATAGTGCATGAACTGTGACCAGCACTTACAATGTCAGTGCTGGGGAAGGGGTGGGCGGAGGCAGAGGTGGGCAGGTCTTGAGGGCTCTCTGGAAAGCCAGTCTAGCCTAAATAGAGAGCTCCAAGTTTCATGAAGACCCCATCTCGCATTAGAGGCAGGTCGTCAATGTTGTATGCTCCCAAGACAGCCACAGAGAGCAAACCAGGCACCTCTTGTTTCACTGTGCAGACGTGGTAAAACTTAATCATCTGCCAACACGTATTGTCGAATGTTTTCCTAATCTACACAGCATGTTCACATAAGAATACACTAAGATTAGATGAGGCACCAAGGCTATCTCACCAATAACCAGTCAGAACCCTGGTTCATTTCCACAAACTTCTCTGTGGGTTCCACACCGTGACTGACACAGGGCTTTCTACTGAGACTGCACTGCTCAGAACATTAAGATGGAGTGTTGAAGACATGCCACTGGGAGGGAAATGCATTAAGTCTTTCCCTTACCTTAGGAAGTGGACTTTTTCCAGATCCCTTCACTCAGCTCTCAGCAAGACTTCAAGACTATCATTTACAGGACTGGGTTATAGCTCAGTTGGCAGAGTTGCCTACCACACACAAGGCCTTGGGCTTGATTCCCAGTACTGCATAAAACTGGGTGTGTTGGTTCACACCTCTAATCCTAGCACTTAGGGTTGGAGGCAGGAAGATTACAAGTTCAGGGTCATCTGCAGCTGCACAGGGGTTCAAGGAAAATTAGGGCTGTACGAGATGTGGTGCAAATTAAAAAAAAAAAAGTTGAACTTAGAGAGTAGGTGAAGGCTCAGTGTTAGGGAAGAAAAAGTCTAGTAAAACTCAGCCACGTGAACTGAGTTGCATGGCTGGGATCTAGCATAGATCATATGAAGAGTTTTCTGTCTTGTGGACTTGCCTGATTCCCTAGGCCTGATACCTGGTCAGTCCTAAGAACATAGCATACATCAATGCTAGGTCATAAGGATGCAATGGGCTGCTTCAAGGGCAAAAGTCCTTCCCTCAACACAGAGCCTTGATTTGATGGCCTCTGTCCCCATCTTAGTTACTTTTCTGTAGTTGTGATAGAATACCATGACCACGACAATTAAAGTTAGAGTTCATTTTGGTATTATAGTTCCAAAGGGGAAAGAGTTCATTGCGATAGAGAAACATGGCAGCAAGCAAGTAGCAGCCATGGCTGCAGGAACAAATGGGTGGGTGGAGAGAGAGAGAGAGAGAGAGAGAGAGAGAGAGAGAGAGAGAGAGAGAGAGAGAGAGAGAGAGAGAGAGAGAGAAAACTGGAAGTGGTTCACCGATTTTACTCTCAAAACTCATCCCAGTACAGTTTCCCCAGCAAGGCTGCACCCCCCAAACCTCTGCAAATATCAGTGCCATCAGCTGGGGACAAATTGTTCAAGAGTCTGATATACTCATTCACTTCAGTCCCAAAGAATGCTCACAGTGTCTGGGTCAAATGTCACATTCAAATCCTACAAAGAATCTTCCAAAATGCACCCCCCAGACTCCAGAGATCCTTCCCATTACTGCTGTAGGGGTTCCCCATTTCTTCTCTTTCTTTCCATACTCAAGGTCTTGGTTGGAGAATGGGCTCAGGACAGACAGGGAACCAAGCACTCCAGCACTCCAGCCCTGGATTAATTGAAAGAAGGAGCTCATGGAGACAACCATTTCTTTACCTAGGATCTTTATTCTACTAATTTCTTCTGTCCTGGAATGCTACCACTCACTGGAAGGATGAGTGATTTCACAGTAATGAAAATCTGGAAAACAAACCAGAACCACGAGCTTTGGTTAAGGAGGTAACAGGACAGAGCTCAGGATGAAGGAGAAATCTTAATACTGGTTGTAAAGGCAGAAACCCTCCTCCCCGTACCCTTAGCATAATCACACCATTGTTCTCATATTATAAAATGATAGAGTACAACATGGTTAAATACATCACTTATTTGCCAATATTAGGTATTGGTGTATCATTCTAACTGGCAGTGAGGCTGCCTGAGATATTGATTGTACTGTCCAGTGGTTGAGAGAGATGTTATCTTGATTAATTAGAAGTCAAAAACAAATGCGTCTTCTATAATATCTCTTGTGGCATCCACGTTGAAAAAAAAAACCTACAAGTGTCTAGGAAATGTTGGAAACTTAAAAGGACAGAGTGAGAAGGTGGCAAACCAAACCTCCCACCACCTGTCCAAAGCAGAGGGGATGCCGGTGAAGGTCCAGTGGGCAGTGAAAGCTCATCAGCAGATCCGTGGGCTTCTGTGTCTACCTTTCTTTCACCTGCACCTTTAGGTTCATGACGCACAAAAAGAAAACACCTAGACTCAGGAGAGAAACCTTCCTTTCTTGGCTGGGTCTGAAGATCTGCTTCTTATACCACTCCAAAGATGTCTTGCATAGGCCTTTCCTTACAGGTGGCCATATGGAAGCATCCAGGAGATAATTTCCACAGATAATATTGTTTTGTATTAGGGCATGGTTTCATGGTTTCATGTGCCACAGGCTGGCTAGTCATGGGTCTGTAGTTGAGGATAATCTTGAATTTCTGATCCCACTGCTTTCGCTACTGAGTGCTGGAATTGTGAGCATGCACCAGCAAGCCTGGTTTATAAGATGCTGGGGACCAAACCCAGGGCTTTGTGTATACAAAGCAAGCACTCTACCAATTGAGTTGCATTTCCAGCTAGAAGCTAATATTGCCCTTAGAGAAACCATCTTCAGTGTGTTCTATACTTTGGTCAAAGATAATGATGTTTCTCCAGAAAATTCAAAACTGTTTAGAAAGGAGAAATGTTTCAACATGTTAATGAAGCATCCCGAACACCGACCTCTAAATCCCGAGCTACACAGCCTCATGAATTACCTGGCTTTCTTTGGGATCTGTGAGCTCTTTCTGTAACGCCCATCACACTGGGTTGTTTTTCTATTTTTCTCTCTGATCTAAACTTTCACCAGTTCCTCAACTTCAACACTGCCGATATGAAGAAGGCTAATGGGGGCTTCTTGCCATTGTAAGCACAGCGAAGGCTGAGTTATGGGTGGACTTGGGAACACTGTGTCAAGAAGTAACTGCTCTGCCACTCGTGAATAATTAGACATTTGGAAAATGGCATTGTTAAGCCTTGGCGTCCTATTAGCTGTCATCGATTTGTTCAACATGTATTTATTGGGGTGAGGAAAGTACTATGATAAGAAAAAAATACGTCCTGTCCTCCTTCCTCGTGTGGCAAAGCAGTCATTTGAAAGCCTAGACTGCATAACTGGAAGACTGTTTGCCGGCTTCAATTTCAGTTTTTAATGGATTTGTTTCCATTAGAAATCTTTACCTCATGGCTCAGATAGCAATGAATTGGGCTGAAGTGGCCTGGCTCAGGTCACCCTTTTGTTTGACTTGAGGAGTCAGGATGCTACTCCATCTTGCATCTCTTTCATCAGGTCCCACATTTGCCAGATAACTCAGACCAAATCTCGACTTGAAGTTAGTTCATCCACTCAACTGTTCCCATGAAATTCCCACTTGGGGCCATGGCATTTGGGCCACAAGTCCATAATTTAGCAGGGGCTTTGACCCTGGAAAGCTTTGGGGAAAATCTACAACTCTATTCTGGTAATTTTGAAGGAGTACGATATTTGCCTGCTGAGGAAGGTGTGGGGACTGTGTAATGTCCTATATTGTACTCTCAACGTGAAAGAAAGAAAGAAAGAAAGAAAGAAAGAAAGAAAGAAAGAAAGAAAGAAAGAAAAGAAGGGAGAAAGAAGAGAAAGAGAGAAAAGGAGAAAGGAAGAAAGGAAGAAAAGAAGGAAGGAGAAAAAGAAAAATAATAGTTCAAAAGGCTACCCTTGGTGTCCCACAATTTATAAGCGGCGTGATGGAAAAAGCTTCATATATAGTTTTCAAAGCTTCATGTTAAATTTATGCAATTTTGCCAAAGAATATATGGAGAGGTGGATATTCATAGTCCAGATATTCAATTACCTCCTTAATTCTAGTGAGAAAGGGGGTTCATAAAGGGAAACTATTCTTTGATCATTGAAGTCATTTACTAAAATAAGAAGCACAAATTTCTCCTAAAAAGTCTAACATATATCAGATATACAGTCCCAGAGAGGCCTCATCAGTACCTCAACCATCTACTCGGATCTTCATGCTATCTTAGCTTATTCAATAAATGGGCAATGGCTGTAGCAACCAGACCAACTTTCCATTTCATGATAGACACACTGTATATAGGGGCAATTCGCTTTTGATTCTATGTGTTTTTACCTTCTTGGGTATATTCAGTCACATGAATATAATTCTCCCCCAGGATCACTCAGGAAAGCCTCTTTATCTCAGAAAAACAGTAAAGAACTTTCCCAATACATGGACTCACTAGTCCTCGAGACTGCCCAAACCTGAGTCTCAAACTGATATTGTAAGTGAAAAATTCCATGCCATGCCATGCATACTTGAAATTAAACATTGTACAGCATTCTCTTAGGCCATGTGGTAAGGTATGTATGAGGCATAAAAGAACTTTGTGTTTAGACTCAAGTCCTAACCATTACATATCTCATGTTTATACAAATATTCTTCAAAAAATTCTCAAATGCTTCCCAAATAAATAAATACAAGATGCTCACCATCCTACCTCCCATTGACTCTAATAGAAAAATGCATCAGGACACATGTTCTACCTCATCTATCTTATTTGGGTTACATTTTAAACTCATGCATTACTTTACTATAATAATAATATTAATAATAATAATAACTATTTTATGGTGGCTATTTTGTCAAAATTAAGGGAACTATTTTACATATAAATAATTGACCTTCAAGGGGAAAATGATGTGGGAGTCCCCTCTGTGTGCTACTTTTCTTGGTTAACGAATAAAGAAACTGCCTTGGCCTGTTGATAGGACAGAACTTAGGTAGGGGGGAAGACAGAACTGAATGGGGGGAGAAGGAAAGAGTCAGGGAGATGCCATGGATCCTCCACTGAGACAGACACCAGTTAGAATCCTTGCCCGTAAGCCACTGCCACGTGGCAATATACAAATTAATAGAAATGGGTTAAGTTAATATAAGAGTTAGCCAATAAGAAACTAGAGTTACTGGGCCAAGCAGTGATTTAATTAATACAGTTTCTGTGTGGTTATTTCAGGGTTAAGCTAGCCGGGCAGCCGGGACCAATAAGTGGCCTGGCTCTCCTTGCAACGGGAAAAAGTATTTTAGAGCTGATAAAAAGACTGAGAGAATCTAAACGTATTAAATGTTGCGCTTGTTAATTCTTTTATAGCAGAGAAGACACAAGGTCATTTTATAATGACCTTTCTCTTAGGTTAACCAGCTGAATATTCATGAACAGGCCTATGTCAGCACCAATGGTTCAAATCCCACAGACTACATGGCAAACCCATCCTCCGCATATTCCTCTGTAGGACAATCTCACTGCTCTTCACTGTGTCAGTAGCATGCGTTTGTAGTACTTTTCTATGACAATAATTCAGTGTCTAGCTACACAAGTGCTTGGTGTTAGAAGAAAATATCTGGTGGTCAAGATTCCAGAGCACAGATTTCCCACAGTTTGACTTTCTTCAGTTGTCTAACAATGTGAAAAATCAGACCATCTAAGTCGCACAATGTGTATGTCTTGGGGCATAGCTGGAGGAGGCGCGAGCACCTAGATGCAGTTTGGAGCAATCAGAGGAGCCAACAAACAAGCAGCTGAGCAGTAGCCACAGAGCAAAGCCTCGGAGGAGCCAAGGAGCGTGTCTGTACCTCCACTTCCTCCTTCCAATTCTCAAAGAAAATGGATCCTGAAAAACAGAGTGGTTAGAAACGTAGTTCCAGTTAGGGCCTACATAAGCCCATACAACACAAATTTGCCACGGTCCACCCCACTCTGTCCGGACTTATCTATAGCATCCTATCTCACCGTAAGTAAAGACAGCAGCAAGATTTGGTGCCGGATCCTGATGCACTAAGATCCCCACAGTCTTGAAGGCCTTCTGACCATAGTCTCTAAGCAGCTATATCCAATCTCGGTCCTGATTCAAGGGCTCACACTTCATCTTACTATTATTCTACCTTCCAGCAGGGTGTTGGATTTCTTAATAATTTCTGGAACTATATTTTTGTGAAACCTTGTCTGAGAGGTAGGATGATGGAAAGCTTATACCACAAGGTTGGTTTTAAGTTTGCACCCTGCCTATGGCACAAAGAGAGAGTCTGGATGGAATTCTAGCCTCTCTAACAAGCCCAAGTAACAAGGCACAAGTGAGTCTTCCTTGCCTTAGATGTTTGTATCGCTGAGAGACAGCGCAAGAGGCTTGTTTCATTTAGAATGAGAATTAATGCAGCTGACTTACTTTTGGTAAAATGGAACAGACCACCAACAACAAAGGGCAAAGCAGCTGGGAAAAGGGGAACTAGCCAGCTGGTATTCCCAAAAAAGAATGCCCTGTGTTGCAATGCTGCCTGCTGGTGGTCATTTTCCTTCACTTGCCTGAATGTGCATGTTTTGTCTACAGAGCTAGCCTACCTGCTCCTAAAGTCAGTCTCCTCTGGGCCTGCTCCCCGAGTTGCCCAAATGTAGGTGTCTGATGATGTAGACACAATGCCTACAATAGGATCTACCAGAATTACAAGCTGCATATACCTTAAATTTCAAGAGCCATTTACACAGTTCAGTCCTGAAGAGCCCTTGGGACAAAGTCACTCGGAAATGAGAGGGACTCCCCAGTTAGCCTCCACAAAAGGGATCCCTGCAATAAGCACCCCTAGATCCACCTCCTCCCCCATACACACACCCCACATTCACTGCAGCAATCAGAGGCCCCTGGCTGACTTTATGTCGTCACCGGAGCCAGCTGGGGTAGAGAGTTAAAGAAGAGCCGGGCTAATTTAGTCAGCTGGACTCGCTCGCTCTGCCCTTCTCTGACTGGCAGGCTGGGCCTCTGCTCATGCCTGAAAAGTAGCATCTGGGAATGACATACAGTTTGATAACACAAGACGCTTAGGGTTTTGGGCTCAAGTGAGATGTTCGGAGCTAATAGCCCTGTGAGCTGAGTTTTAGCTGCGATCTGCACCTTGAGATATCCGTTCTGTCTGGCTCAGGAAAAAGGGGAAAGAATGAGAGCTTATTTCTAGAAAGGTTTCTGATGAACAGCATCTGTCATTGAAGGGGAAGATGGGTATAATTAGCTTGTCAGTCTGGTTTGGGCTGAGCAGGCTGTCTCTGCTAAGAAAGATGGACTAACTGCCAGAACCACTGACAGGCAGTCGATAGCGCAGCAATTAATGTCATAAATAATTCCAGAACCAATTACATCAAAATGGACTCGGAGCTTTAAAAAGGTACAGAATTCTCTTATTCTTCCTGCTAACAGCAAGAAACGGCTTTCATTTTTCTCTGTAATTACTTTTCATTGTATATAGCAATACAACTGAGCTTTTCTGTCCATATTTAAGCCCTGTCTTCTTCGAACCTCTTCCCCCACCGCCAGACTCCCTCCTTCACCCCACAGGACAAGGCTGTTAAAGTCGATCTTCCCTGCCAGAGCAGCGGGGTGAATGTATAATCTTTTAACTTGTCTGTTGCCGGAGAACTCCAGCTACACCTAAATGATTAAGAGCCTAGTTTTCGGAAATGTCATGGACCGTGACAGTGGAGTGCCCCAAACAATGGCATTTGGAAATGAAGACATTTGTGAAATAAATGGATTTGTCTTATTATTTTAAAGGTTGCTGTGACTTTACTTACACTGAATTTATTGATTTTTCCCCCTTTCTTCTCTTCCTTTCCTCCCCCCCCCCTTGCTTTGTACAGTTCCAAGCATGGACACCAGGCCAAAGTGTTGCCTCTGCGCTGTGAATATAAATCCATTGCCACATATGTATACTAATGGGAACATTTTTTTTTTCAGAAGGATTAGTCTCTTTAACATGGCGTTTTCTTTAAAAAGCTGTTCTCCGGAGCTGTCTCAACTCCTCTGCTAGTTCTCTGTGTGCTGTAGTAAGTATGGAGACTACACAAAGGCTATTATACCTATAATGGTAGCACACACTAGATACCAGTAGGCTAATTGTCTCCCCCAACCCCCAGCCTCCATCAGTTGCCTCTGTAGGCTGGATTAGAGAAAGGAAGGGATTGTGGGAAAGCAAATTACTGTAGGATTCATTCACAGCTTTGTTCCCTGCCTGACAAACATTTCCAACTTTTCAGTCGGAGTGGCATTTACTCTGGAGGGACCAACGAAAATGGCTCACGAAGCTCCCACCGTTTCAGAACTAGCCCTGGCTGCTGGTGTTGCCTGCAGTTTGCTGAGTGCGCTTGGACTGTGTGCTCCTGCCGCTGATGGCTCTCCCTTTAGCAGTAGGTGTCAAGGCAGCGAGCGGTAATTACAACAGGAGATTTTAGAGGACACGGGATAATTAGGCCAGCCTGTGCAGGCATAAACACTGACGTTTACCGTATTAAAAACTCAAGTTGTCGGCATTTTCCTCCCTCCCAAGACCACAACAACAGCAACCTCCACAACAAAGGCAAGCTTTCAGGAGAACAAAGGACATTTGCGTCTGAAGGAGCTGACTGGGTGCCTGTGTTTGGAGATGGGTGCACACTGGCTTCTGCTGGCCAGTCAGGAAATGAGATGAGGCGATGTAGCTCGTGTTTTGTGATTAGGCTGCTTCCCCTGTTTCACAGCCCTTCCGCCTAGGCATGACAGGCAGAGGGTGATAAATGGCACCTTCTGGAGAGTGCCTCTCTCCTTCACTTTGGGCTGGACCTAGGTAGACTTGCCAAATGCCACCTTCTCCCGGAGTGGCTGTTCTCACTGCAGCAGTACCAGATACATTTGCTGCTTCTTTGGCAGGAGTCAGGCAATAGGAAGAATAGGGCAGCTCCTGGACTCTAGTCCGCAAGCTGTGACTGCAGCAAGGAGCACAGGACCAGGAGATGCAAAAAGGCAGGGCATCCCAGAACCTGCGTTTGCATCCAAGTTTGCCTTCCCTGTTCAAGATTTTGTTTTTATTTTAAGGGTATGTGTGTATATTTATCTGTCTGTGAGTTTGCCTGTCTGCCTGCCTGTCTGTGTATTCATGCAAGTGTAGGTGCCCAAAGCCAGAAGAAGGTATTGGATCCCCTGGGGCCAGAAGAAGACACTAGATGCCTGGGGCCAGAAGAAGGCACTAGATCCCCTGGAGCTGGAGTTACAGGCATCTTGTGAGCCAAGAACTCAGGCCATTCTCTGTAAGAGCAGTATGCACTTCTAATATCTGAGCCCTCGATTTCCCTATTAAAGAACCACAGGACTCTTTTCTTTTCTTTTCTTTTTTTTTACGACAGGACTCTTAAAATTGTAAGGTTTCCTGTTTAACTCACATTCTATGACTTTTTGCTGGGGCTTTGGGCCTATATTCTTGGAAGTGACTTCTTGGTGATGAGCCATGGAGCTCACAGTCTGAGAGAGAAAGAGTAGACCTGTAGACTAATTTCCTGATCCCAGGCAAATTGCTTCACTTAAAAAGAAAATGTTCTATTTACATCAGCCAGTGCTGAAGGGGAGTTAGGGAAGCAGCTCATAAAAACAAAAACAAAAAGCCCCCAAGATATAAGTCCCTGGCCCTCCCTTCATGCATTCCCTCTCTGTAAGACACCAGCCTTCCTCACTTGGATTTGCAAGGCTCTAATGTCAAATTGTGTTTAAAAAGAAGTACACCTCGCTGCTATTCACAGTGCCCTGAGGAGTTTCTCTGCTTGGCTATTCTCATCCTGCCTTTGTTTGGCTCTGAGCTTTTTGACCTAATAACCATGAAGCTCTTCTGTGACATCGGCAGCAAGAGGTGCTGGCAACGTGACAGGAGACAAATCCCACTCCGTGTGGTATTTTCTAAAGACAAACTCAGCTCAATAAATTTTCTCAGTTATTTCTAGGCTCACAAGTCAGCATGAGATATTTCAGACTCATAAGCATTTGGATTGTCGGGACTTCTAAGATATTCCCGTAGCTTATAAAAGATGTCCCTCTGTGGCCAAGCACTCGTGGAAGCTGATTCTAAGCATTTGTACAGCTAGGTGCTGCAGGAAGTGCTACCCACTGCAGTAAGAAGCTTCTCTGATCAAGGTTGGGCATCGCGGATCTGGGGGTGGAAACATGAATATTTTGAAGGCAGTTTGACAACATGATTGTTTAGTGAAACAGCATCAAATCTTGGACCGATGCTTCCTCAGTTTTGGTGTGTCTGACCATATTTTTAGTACCGGGCATAAATTCTCTCCTGCAGAATACAATCGAGAGAGTGGTCATTTCCAGGGGCATGTGTTGGGCAACTTGGTATTTGGAACAAAAGTGTGTCTACGTCTGTGCGTGCATGCATGTGTGTATAACATACATTGTATACATGTATAAAGTTTTCAAAGAATATGAAATATATAGACAGAAAAGAAAGGTGGGGGTCTGGAGAGATGGCTAAGAGTTTATAAGAACTGGTCCTCCCCAAGAGGACCCAAGATTGAGTCCCAGCGCCCATGCCATGTGTAACATTAGTCCTAGGGATCCAAAGCTCTCTTCAGGCATCTGTGGATACTGTATGCATATGGTGCATAGTAACACATGCAGGCAAAACTTCCATACACATACGACTTTTGAGAAAGGTTAACACATTTTAAATGATAGTCACTTAGAACCATTAGTTACACTGCCGGTGCACAACCTCACACACACGTTTGGAAAGATGGTCCAAGAGTGACTGGTTAAAGCAATAGTTTGTTCACACAGGGAGACCAAGACAAGAATAACAGCTAATCCTATGCTACTATCCCAGGAGCCTTTAAAAGTGGCTTGTCTTCATGAATGATGCCTGAGACGGTTTCAGAGCTAAGCCTTCTTGCTCTACTGAAATAGCTCCCCCACCCATTCTATTTAGGGTTCTGGAAATCCATCCAATTTCTCAGGCACTAAAGACTCTAGATTCTTGTTTACCCCATAGATGATACAAGTTATTACATGAGCACAAAACTTTTGGATTCAAACAAAATTTGATATAAATGCTACCCATATTCTCTTGATATACACAACCTTGGATAACTACTTAAAAGATTCTTTTAACTTCATTTTGGTTTTTCTTTACTTTTTTGGTACTTGATGAAATGAGAATCAGAGTGACTACTTTGTAGGGTTTTTAAAAGAATCCTATAATATTCTCCAATGTAGTATCCATAGGAGCTATATAATAGAGTAAAATCATTGGTTATAGTGATAGGCTAAGATACCACATATATAGATGTCCTTAAGTACCAGCAAAATTGACCAGTTTTTGACCTTAACCTTCAAGTTGGAAACGCCAAGGCAAATCTCAGAGCACCTACAACACTGCATTCTGTGTCTGGTAGATTCCTTAATACTTGAGTTGGCCCCTCCAATTGAACTGTGGATACAGGTGAGACATTCATGTTTTCTGTTAGGGTCTTTTCTTCCTAAAGTTCTTTCAGCAGAAATATGAGTTCAGGACCACTGCTGATCTTAGCCCTTGGTTGGAAGATTAGGAAGGATATTTGATGGTGATGTTTACTATGAACTGCTGGATGGAAATCACCAGGCATGAGACTGGACAATTCCAGAGGGTAAATGCTTGGAGGAAACTCTCCTTACCATCCTGCTAGCCAGCATTTGCTTCTCTCCCGAACCAGTGAAGGTGAGTGTAACTAAGCAAGCACCTCTTGAAATGTTTCAGAAGCGTTTCTTCCCACCTCTTCTATGCCTCAGAAGTCCTGCCCTCACCAAATGTGTCTCGTCAAATCTTCCCAGTCCTTTGGGCAATAGCTGGAACAGGACAACTTTTCACCAAATTAAGTAAACTAATGGATTTGGATCAGGTTGAGTTCTTTGGAATTTTAATATCCACTCCCTCTTCTCTGAATAAGAAGAATGAAGATTCCTAAGATGAAACAATCCCTGACTTCCAGAATTAGAGATTACATTTGATTCTTTCAAGTTGCCAAACTCCATTTTTTTTTTCAGAAGAAATGCCACCATTGTTTTCCAGCCCTGCTGCAGGCTCAGCCTTCTGGGGTTAATTTAAAATTAGTTTGTCTTTATTAGGGATAGAAATATTAGCTAGAAAAAATAAATACTTAATCACCTTTACATTGCTTTGAAGCCCATCTGTGTGCCCTGTCCATTACATGCACCCTGCACTTTGAGAGCTCATGGAAAAAGCACTGCACTCTTTCTCAATGTTGATTCCTTCATTAAACTTTCATGGCATCATCAGTTTTATCAGTATGTCTTCATTGTCACTATTCTAGTCTTTACCCAACGAAACATTCTCAAGTCATTTTTTTCTCTCATCTAAGCATGATACTTATGTATATGCTTGCATTAAATATAAATATGAATTTCTACTTGTTCTTAACTGTATTTCCTGACTAGGCAAAACTCCAACTCTGCAGTGTGATTGAAGTTTTCTGGATGGCAACATCTCCCTTTTTATCCTTGCTGTCCATAAATCGTGTCATAATGGTCATAAAGATCAAGAAGAAATAAGATTTTTTTAAATTTTCTTCTTCAACTGACTTAATAAAGCACAAAATTTGGTACATTAATGGAGTACCGTGGTACATTCTTGACTCCCATGCTGTCCTGGTAGTCTTTAAGCTTCTAGAGAGTCAGGAACTACAAACCACTGCATAAGTTGACCTGGCTGGTTTTCTGTCTTCTGTGGCTGGGAAGAGACTTAGACAGCACCCAAAGGTGTCCTCATCCATTTCACTTCCCATTTTATTCTTCTCCTGTTGTCCCCAACTCAAGGACATGTCTCACTCCTTGTTCAATTTCACTTATTATTTGCTATAACCTATTTTATATTTCATGATATGGATTTTAATGTACTTGCTTGGTTTATTAATAAATCACAAGTCTGTAGAAACTATTATCATAGGTTTCTTTGAATTGTCTTATCCATCGAATAATTTCCTTACACACAGTAGGTGCTTTTCTGGATTCAGAAATGAGTCTTTACCTCTTGGCACAGTGGTACAAGATTTTAATCTCTACATTCAAGAGACAGAGCAAGACTGTAAATTCAGGTCCAACCTCAGCTACATAACAAGACCATGTTTCAACATAATGAAACAAAAAGTAAAAGCCAGGAACAGTGATGAACACTTGTAATCCTAACATTTAGGAGGAAGACACAAGTGGCTCTCTGTAAGTTCAAGGCCAGCCTAGTCTACAGAGTGAAGTTCAGGCAAGGGCCATGTAGTTAGACCCTGATTCAAAAATTAAAAAAAAAATAAAGAATGAGAATATGATTATTAGAATTTCTGTGGAAAATTCCACATGGAAAATAGTGTGCAAAATCTTATTAATTCATACATCAAATATTTGAACATCTGTGTATTTATGGATATGCTGCAATAAGGTCTGCTATTTTATAAAATTAATATATGGTAGTAGAAAGTGGAATTTTGTTGCTGTTTACTGTGAATTTGGCAGTATGATATTGAAATCAATATGAAATGCATACATTCTTCCCCCAAACGCCTAGTTTCTTGTAGAAAGAAGGGGAAGGCAACTTTGGAAGGAGCATTTCCTGAATCATTTCATGTTCGAACCCAGTATTCAGCTAAGGCTGCTGGAGCAAATACAGACGAGGGTGCTCTGTGTTTAATATCTGTCATTAAAATGACAGCAATAAAGGCTAAAACCCAAAAAAGGAAAATCAGTTGGGTCCTTATAGATTGTCACAGCCAAGAGCAATAAAATCTAAATCAATCACAGATTGTGGCAATAGATAATTTAGCTAGTACTGGAAATTAAATGAAAGGACATTTCCAACACCAGGCCTCCATTGTGGGAAAATGAAGATGCCCTCAGAATTCAGATGGGCCTCACTGCACAGGCTAGAATGACAATGGAGAAGAAGAGAAAATTATTTAAATGAGATTTAAATTGCTTTGTTTCCTTAGTCCTCTGAAGGTTGCCTCTGTTATTATATTGTAGTATTTTACTATCAACATTTCTGACACACTGTGAGTTTCTGGCATGTCTACTCTTGTTCCAAAAGAGGAAACGTGGCCGTTGGAGAGCGAGCTTTCAGTCTGGGCAGCTGGAACCCAGTAAACCACTGGCGGCAAAAGCCAGGTCTACAACAGACGCAAACAGAGAAGGGCAAAGATCACCTTCCGGATCTGGTTCCTCTATGCCCCAGGTCTGCCTCTGCTATAGATCAACAAATCTAGAGATTACCCTTGGTGAGCTCTCAGGTCTTGCCTAGTGCTAAGATTGTAATTCAATTATAAAGAACAAGTATGAATAAAATAGTCCCAGATTCTGGCCTTGACTCTAACCAGTTTGGTTACTAGGCTGCAAGTAGTCTTGATAAAAGACCTCCCCCACCGACAGCAGCCTCTAGTATCTGGAAGCAGAGGATAAATGTTCACCAGCAGACAGCCTTCCATTTGGGACACTAGATCTAGGTCACTTCAGCATGCCCAGTGAGATAGATACCCTTATACACATATGTAATCTAAAATATACTATCATCTTTTGTGAAGATGTATAAGAAATTTCTGGAAACATTTCTTATTGTTTTCTTTCTTTGAAGGTGATTGTCTTGTATTTAGTTCCTGGTTTGGAAATTTCCATTGTTTTTTTATATCACCTTCCACGGTCTTTGCCCAATGACAGTACTACCACCAACAGGTAGGAAAAAGAGGCCTTACCACTTTGGATGGCATTCTGAGTGTTAAAACTAGACAAATGACAAAGGCAATAATTAAAGAAACAAAAGACTTTCTCCTACTGCGCTGAATCATTACAGAAAGCTTAGTTACTTGAATCCACCTAAATCTACCTAGACATGGTACATCGCTCATAAGATAGGAAGTCCAGCTGGTACTGGACTGTGCCAACAAGGAGAACAGGTGTCAAGCAGTGGCCAAGACTCAATGGAGAATGTCAGTTGACTTTGGAGTTTTAAACTGTATTTAAGAGCCAAGCAGTGGTGGCACATGCCTTTAATTTCAGCACTCATGAGGCAGAGGCAGGTGGATCTCTGTGAGTTTGAGACCAGTCTGGTCTACAGAGTGAGTTCCAGGACAGGCTCCAAAGCTACAGAGAAACCCTGTCTCAAAAAAACAAAATAAACAAAAAAGCAGAAAACAAAAAACACTGTATTTGAGGCAATTGTAAAGGACTAAGTCCTTGGGTTTGAAAGTGGCAAGAGACAGTTTAGGAAATAAAACAATGAGTTAGGCCTTAAACATTCTACCATCTATTCCTAGCTCCAGAAAGTGACACATTCCTGGCACCCAACAGTGACCAGTTTTCCCACTAACTGACATCATTTCCTTCCCACTCACAAGTCAGGTCTTGTCTCAGTCTAAGATTTCCCAGTTGTTCTCAGTAAGCTCCTCCCCATCCCATCCCAGAATCATAACAGAGGCAAGCACACTATCCCATGCCAGACATGTTATATACCTATCACAAGCCCTGAATTATTACTACGTTAGTTCATTAATTCCCAACAGCCTTGTGAGGTTAATATGAGAATTATCCTCCAGACTGGAGAGATGGCTCAGAGGTTAAGAGCATTACTGGATCTTCCAGAGAACCTGGGTTCAGTACCTAGTACCCACATGGCAGCTCATAACCATCTATAGATCTAGTCTTAAGTGATCCAATGCCCTCTTCTGGCTTCTGTGGGCAATAGGCACACATATGGTACACAAACATACATAGAGACAAACACTGATACATTTAAAATAAAATAGAAATAATTTTTAAAAAGAATTATCTTCATTTTAGGGGCTGGAGAAGGAGGCAGTTCAGTTGATTATGTTTGCTTTAAAAACATGAGTTCAAGCTCCATAACACACACACATGCATACACACACACACACATACACAAACACACACACACACACAAACACACACACACACACACCAAGCCTGGTGGGCCAAGCTTTCACTCCCAGTGCTGAGGCTTACTGACCAGTCATCCTGGCCTACTATCTTCGAACCAGTGACTGACAGACATTGTATCCAAAAATCTGAAGGCTATCTCTTGAGGCCAGGCACCTGGGGTTAGATGGCCTCTAGCCCCTACATGGACATGAACACATGTGTAAGCCTGCATGCATACTCACAGGTGTACATGGATATCCACAATTTATCCTTGTTTCAGTAAGGGTCTTAAAGAAATCAAGTCAGCTCTCCCGGTGGAGCTGGATTCCCAATGCATGCATTCTTATTCAGAGTCTGGAACTCAAACCCATCCTGTGATAAGACTTGATTATTTTAAGACTATTACAACTGGCTTCATAGGGCTTCAACACCCCCCCCCATCTTTAAATCACTTCTGTGTTTATAGCACTACAATACCAACCTCTTCATGTCTCCTCTGCCACCCTGACTCCAACCTTCTAGAAACCAAGGCTCATGCCTGTTCCTTCTGGGCCTGGACTCTCAAAGGACACCACTACAGTGAGCTCCCCTCCCCCCACACAAGCATGACCTCCTGGTACCTTGACTAAGGGCTCATCTCAGCCCACTTTCCTAGGGAATCATCCTTTTGTCTGCATCATTTTCTGAGCTACAAAAAGCCCAGGAGGAAGCATGAAATGATTCGTCCCCGAGTGTACACACAGCTTCGGTGCAGCTGGGCTGCAAGGCCAGTTTATTATCTTAAGCCGAGGGTCTGGTTTTGCCTGAGTTTACATCTCATCTGCCTCCCATTCATTAGATGGGCTCCAGGGCTCAGCTTACATCACATAAACTCAGCTGGTATGTATACAATGCCAGCAATATGGAGGGGGCTAACATGTGTTGAATACATCTATTCCATCTTAGGGCTCTGAAGGTCACTCACTAGAGTAATATATGGTGCTGGTGTTGGTGGCTGAAGGTCAAGTCATCTTGCTTTTCATAATGCATAAACCTGAAACTCACTCAGACACCAATCATATGACCTAAACCTTGGAACAAATATTTTACTAAGTAAATCAGTGAGCATGCTGGCATTTCTATTAACCTTCAATGCACAGCTGACAGAAAATGAATAATGATAAATAATAACTCAAGCCTGTAAATCATGCTTAGCATCAGAAGGAAAAAAATGCTGGTGTGCGCTACCATCTGTTAGAAGAGCGGGGACCTAAGAAGAGAGGTGGAAGAGGGGAGGGCGGTGCGCCTTGGCTGAGGTAAGCACCTTTTGGATTCAATAAACTGACCAAGACAGGGTAAGCCACTTCTGTAAAGGATTGATGGACTGAGGAAAATTCCCTTTCCTCCTGTCTTCAGCTTGATGGGTGTCAGCCTCTGACTTCCTTTTGCCTCTCTCAGTGTCTCCTCTCTCTCTCTCTCTCTCTCTCTCTCTCTCTCTCTCTCTCTC
>NW_004949119.1:4364580-4400773 GCF_000317375.1 Microtus ochrogaster
TCACTGATTTATTCAATTCTTCAAACTTTCTGTTATACTTCTCATCCATTTCTATAAGGGCATTTTTACATGCTATTTAAGGGCCTCTATCACTTTCATAAAGTCAGTTTTTTCTACTTCTTCTTGATTAAGGTGTTCATGTCCTCCTGTTGTGAGGTTGCTTGGTTCTGGTGGTTTCATGTTGTTTTTCAGATTGTTGGGTGAATTCTTGCATTGGCGCCCGCCCATGTCTTCCTCCGGATGCTCCCCTATGGATCTTCTTTTACAGGATCAGGTCTCCTTGCCCACTGATGTACCTTCCCCGTGATGTCACTCCCCAGTGATGGCTCTCCTAGTGCCCAGATTGGATCTCCGTGCTGCTTGGGTAGCTTGTAAACAAAGGGCCTACCTTGCTTGCTGCAGGCAGGCTATTGAGACAAAGGACCTACTGCCCTCCTGTCCCAGCGCCCGAACAGGCTGAGCTGGGAGATGTTATGTGGCCAAAGAGGGGAGGGAGGCAGACGGGGCGGGAGGAGGTTCTGGATTCAAGCTGGGTGGGATAGGAAGAGGGAGGAGGTATTGGGCAGTATAGCCCCTGCAGGATGACCAGCAATTGTAGGAGGGATGAGGAACGTCTGAGTTCCCTGCTCCAGGCTGCTGCCGCACTCACTCACCCCAAAGATGTCTCTCCTGGTTCCCAGATCGGCTCTCTGTGCTGCTTGGGTAGCTTGTAAAACAAAGGGCCTACCTTGCTTGCTGCAGGGAGGCTATGGAGACAAAGGAACTACCGCCCTCCCAGTTGGATTCGGATTGGGTCCTGTCCCAGTGCCTGAACAGGCTGAGCTGGGAGGGGGTGGGGGGAGTCTGGATGCAAGCTGGGTGGGATAGGAAGAGAGCAAAGCAAATATTTTATCCCAGTGTACAAATCACAGATAGCAAAAGCAGAAATAGACAAGTGAGAGCACATGAAACTAAAAGTTATTTCATTGCAGAGGAAAATCTCAACAGAGAAAAAAACAAAATCTGCAAAAATATTTTCAAATTGCTCCTCCAACAAGAGGTAAATATTCAGAAAGAATGAAGAGCTCAAACAACTCATCAACAAAACAAATAATCTGTTTAATAGGGAGCATATGTTGGAAATGGATGTTTCTCAGGAAAAGCATGTATATGGCCAACAAAGATATGAAAATACTAAACATTACTAATCATCAGGAAAACGCAAGTTAAAACCAAACTCATACAGCATCTTAATCCAGCAAAACTACTCACTGAAGAACTGGCTTTGATAATTAAATATGAGTGTTTGTTACTTATTCTGAGATACACAAAAAGGATAGGAGGGAAGCAATATAGTAGGAGGGAAATTTGTAATTTTTATTGCATGCTACACAAAGCATTAGACACTGGGAAACAATTATGGACTCCAAATTTTAAAAAATGTTTAAAAAAACTATTCAAAGGAAACCCCCCCCAATACACACACTTGCTCACACACTCCTGTTAGAATTAGTAATTACATCAGCAATGTAACCGGATACAAAATAAATTTTAAAAAGTAGCTTATTCTTACCCATGAAAATCAAAAAGAAAAAATGAAGGAAAATGATATTTATAATAGCACCAAAAATAACAAAATAAAGACAAATAAATGTTTCCAAGGAGATAATAGACATTTACATTGGAAACTATAATTTTTGCTTAAAAGATCAAGGAAGAACTAAGTAGAAATGCATCCTATGTTCATGGATTGGGAAGCTGAATATTTTAAAATGTCAATATTACCAAAATTAGTTCACAAATTTAATGCAATTATCACAAAAATTGTAACACCTTTTCTGAAAAAAAGAAACCTTAAATCAAAAAAAAAATTCATATAAAAACTATAGAGATTCTCAGTAGCCAAAGTACTCTGGAAAAAAAGCTAGAGGTCCCAGAATTTAATTTCAAACTTACTACAAAGCTACCGTAATCACAACAATGTGGTATTGACAATGAAAAAGGTACAGTTCAGTAGACTGGATGAGAGAAATAAACCTTTACTGTAATTGCCAAATGGCTTTTGACAAAAACATCAAGACCATACATAGGGCAAAGACAATTTCTTCAAATGTGGGCAAAATTGGATGTCCATATATAAAAGGGTGACTTTAGACCCTTACAACACATAAATTAATTCAAAGTTGGACAAAGAAACACTTACACATAAGATCTAAAATGGCTTAACACCTTCAGGAAATGCTAGATGATAAATTTATTGGATTTAGAATGTTTGTTTGGCTGTACCAGCAATAACATAATTAACAAAGTAAAAACAGACAAATTTAACTTTATTGACATTCAGAACTGTCAAGGACAGAGTCTAAAGATTGAAAGAGACATCTATACAATATGGGACTTCTGCAAGTAGTATATTTGATAAGGGATTAGTATTTCAAGTATAGGCACTGGATCTGGGAGGAGATTAGGAAAGAATGAGGTGAATCAAAATCAAAATGCAGTATATGAAATTCTCAAAAATTTAATAAAATATTATCTTAAAATATCCCCAATATATAAAAAGTTCATAAAAGTCTGGTGTGGGAGACCCTTCTGTCTATGTGTTGCTTTTATTGATTAATGAATAAATCTGGATTGGCCTGTGTTAAGGCAGAGTAGAGCTAGGTGGGGAAAACTAAATTGAATGCTGGGAGAAAGAAGGCAGAGTCAGTGAGAAGCTATGTATGTAGCCCTGCCAGAGACAGACACCGGAATGTTACCCAGTAAGCTACAGCCTCAGATTAATGGAGATGGGCTAATTTAATATATGAGTTAGCCAGAAATATGTTTAAGCTATTGGCCAAACGGTATTGAAAATAATACGGTTTCTGTGTGATTATTTCAGTGCTGAGTAGCTAGGAACAAACAAGCAACCTCTTACAACAAAAGTCAGAAATAGACCATTTTTTAAAAAATGGGCAAAGAACTTTCTTATAAATAATATATGCAAAAGCCATGATCATATGAGATATACTTAATAGCACTAATCATCAGGAAATAAAAATCAAAAATCAAAACAATGTTTTCCTCACATGCATAGAATTACCACATTTAAAAAATACAAAACCAAGTGTGGTCAAGAGTATAGAGTATAGAGAAATAGAACTTATGGAGACAATATAAAATGGCATAGCTCAAGGTGGAACAAGGGCTCAGTAGTTAAGAGAATTTGTTGATCTTACAGAGGACATGGGTTCAGTTCCAAGTATCCATGTCAGACAGCTCACAACTGCCTCTAACTATCTACTCTAGAGGATAAAACATCTTTTTCTGGCCTTCTGGTACCTACCCATGTGTGATACACTCACACAGACACATACATAATTAAAAATAAAATGAATCTTTTTTAGAGAAAAGAAAAAGTACAAATAGAATTATCACATGATAGAACAATCCTACTTCAACATATATGCAAAAAAGAGTTGAAAATAGCATCTCAAAGAAATATCTGCACACATATATACATAGAAACATTTGCAATAGTCAAAAGGTAGAAGCCGTCTGACCTTCCAGCCCTAGACAAGTGGAAAACAAAATGTGGTATATTCATGCCATGCTTCATTAGCTAGTCCTTAAACAGAATGAATCTTATACATGTAGCCCTACGAAATATACTGGGAAAAATATATTAAGGTGAAATAAGTGAACTACAGAAACCATTTATTTATCAGAGATAAATTTGGAGGTGAGAAGGCTGGAGAGATAGTTCAATTATGAAAAGCACTGGCTGCTCTTCCAGAGGACCCAGGTTTGGTTCCCTAGGTACACAAGTGGTACACAGACACGCATGCAAGCAAATCACCCACACTCACAAAATAAATAAATGTAAAAAGACAGGAAAATGAAAACTGGAGGCAAGGAAGAATAAATTTCCAGGTCTGAAGGAAGGAGAAAATGGGTAGCTATTTACTAACTAACGAGTTTCAGTTGTTAAGATGAGAGTTCTCAAGAATCGTTATACAGTCACATGGATATAGTTAACACTATTGAACTGTAAAGTGGTAAATTTTCTTGTGTATATTTTACCACAATTAACAAACATCATACAGAAACCCTAGAAGGCATTTCACAGAAAAACTGTAAGGAAATAAATATATCAATATATGATCAAATTAGTTAGTAATCAGGGATACATAAATTATTGCCACAATAAGATATGATGTCATATTCACTAGGTTCCAAAAATTAAGTTTGACGGTGCCTAAGTGGTGATGAGATTGTGGAATGTGAGCTCTCGTACATAGGACCACTCTATGATGTGGCTGCTTCTTAGAAAAGTTGTGATTTAAGGACTCTGCCTACAAAACCATGAGGGCCACCCCAGATCGCCTCATCAGCACTGTATTGGCAGTCCAACATCATAAAATTCTGAGAAATATCCTGCCTTGGCCAATGAGAGCAATGTGTTAGCCAGGCCCAGGACAAGCCCATAGTTGGGACTGTGGTACCACCTCCCAGCCAGTGGAAGAAGACAGGAGGGACCTCAGTGATCATGAGCACAGGCTACTGTGCCCAGACAGCACTCCTGCTCTTGGCAAGTCTTAAGTATTAGAGACTGTTTAAAAGTTTTCAGAAAAGTGGTCCTAAGTGCACAAGCCCTTGAAGTATGACAAAGCCAAAGACCCCTTACCAATTCTAAAAGCAGTACTGTCCTGTGGGTAGAAAATGCATCCATGTAACTTTGAAAAGTTTGCCTTCATCTTGTAAATGTGAAGTGCACATTACTAATGGCCAAGCTACCATATGCTTTGCCAATGAATACAGAGTTTCCTGAAGGTGTGTTGCAACCTTTGTTGTTGTTGTTATTGTTTTGTTTTTTGTTGTTGTTGTTGTTTTGTCTTGTTTCTCTAGACAGGGTTTCTCTGTAGCTTTGGAGCCTGTCCTGGAACTCACTCTGTAGATCAGGTGGCCTCAAACTCACAGAGATCTGTCTGCCTCTGCCTCCTGAGTGCTGGGATTAAAGGCTTGTGCCACCGCCACCCAGCATTATTGCAATGGTTATTAAGACTAGTTATTTCAGCCTTACTCATGAGAGGGAAACATGAAGCAGCTAAATGTCCATCTTGGATGGTATAGATTTAAAATAAAAATGGTATAAAGTTCATATCATGGAGTACTAAAAATTCCATGGCCCACTATTATACATAGTAGCAAAGATGAATATTAATCATATAGTGGGAAATGTCATTGAAGGCTGTGTATAACACAGAGTAATCTCCGTGAGAGTACAAAAGAAGAAAATAAGCAATGTCTCCATCACATGCGCGGGCACACACACACACATACAATATGGGACAGGATTGTAAGTAGGTTCAGACATTTCTGGTAATATTTTAATTTTTCAAGTTGCATTCAAAAGACATCTATTTTCTTGTTAATTCATATAGATGTCATATTTTCCTGTATCAGAGAACATATATCTTTCAAATGCTTTCAGCAAAGCAGCGGGTTACAAAATAAACTACCCAGTTCAGTTGCCCTCCTATAAAGCAAAGACTGGGACACTAATCAGGGAAACAATCCTATTCACATTAGCCTGAAAAGAAATTATAACTTGTAATAAACCTAGTAAGGAAGTGAAAGACCTATAAGATGAAAAACTGAAAACACTGAAAAGGAAAAGAAACTTAAACGAAAATTAAAAGAAAAAAAACCTTGATCAGAATTTCCCAAGCACATCTGAGGTTTAACTTTGTTTGGCTTGCTCTTTGTTAACTTATTTCCCTTCTAGGAGATCCAGAAGGAAGTGTCTGAGTGGCGCTTCCTGTGCCCTCCCACGCCTGCGGGCGGCATGGGTCCTCTGTCTCTTCCGTTTTAGTGCCATGCAGGTGGAGACTGTATTTCATCTTTCACAGCTCAAAGAGGGGAGAATATTTGGTGCCATGACAATAGTCCAAGTCTGACTGTCCTAAGCCCCTCGCTGGGCCCTCCTGGTGAGCCGATGCCATTTCCTGTTGCAGAAACCCGACCCAGTGCATGCTTTTTAGTGGCTGTCTGCCTAAACATAACACATGATCTCCTTGCCCACAGCCTATTTCTTCACTCCAATCCTGAACTGTGAGTGAGAAATTAGGTGCGAACTGCCCACTGAGCCTCATGCTGAGCAGCACTGGAGTTTCAAGACCCAGTGATGTCAACTGAGAGCCAGATAAGGGGCCGCTTTGGCTCTTTGATCAAACATGTAACTCAAGAGACCAGCTCTGCGTGGTCACACTGCCCCCCACACGCAGCAGGGAGACCTCCAGGGGCTGTGGCACTTATGTTCTCTTGGCTGAACAGACAGAAATTTGCTTTCTTGGCTGCATAAGCAGTGCTTGCTCATTCCCGTTTCAAGTCAACAGATATTCCCTGAGATTTATTGGGTGTTGGTTACAGTTCCGGGACTGTGTGGCTGAAGACAAAGAAGAGCAGATGAATCTGAAATTACTCCCTGCCCTCAAGGAAGCTGAAGGAGAGACAATGACGAAAACAACGAGCCCAGGCTTCCAAATCAGTCCTGCTGTGAACTTGCTGGGTGGGCCCAGGGCAACCACGTTATCTGGCCAGGGCTCCACTTCCTCATTTATAAATTAAAGTGTTGGGATGGCTAGTTTTGAATGTTCTTTCCAAGCTAAAAAATTATGTTTATATGACTATGGATGCACAGATAAGGCTCATTGGAGAAAGTTATGCCCGTAAGCCACATACGCCCTCTAAGCATCCAATTCCCTAGGATTGCAGAAGTGCAAATCAAAGCTACAAACAATGATGGAACTTCTTCAACTCAGCTATAACACTAGTGTCCTGGGAATAAGAGGATTCACAAGAGAGAAGGCAGAATTGGGAGTTTGCGGTACACTAAGATCTTTGATTCAGGCTAGATATAGTCTGCTTTACAGCATAAGACCAGTACATGGTCGGGAATGGACCTGTGACAATAGGGAAGCGAACACTGCCCTGTGGGTAAAGGAACTGAAGAATGAATTGTGTCCAGAGGACAATGGAAGACACCAAGAGAAGAAGAACAGGCGTGGGGAGATACCAAAGCATTTACCATTCAGTCTGTTGACCGTGGTGACTCAATAGCACCGACAGCCTAGTACTGTCTTGCTTTTGTTCTAGTATCATTCTGGGCTTTAACATGACTTTAGCAGAAGATAGACTGAGTCTCTTTATAGAAACATATAAAAAGTACTCATTGTATACATGACAAAATAAGCAACATTGGTTCACACTGGACATTGACAGAATAATTCTAGAGGATTTGTGGCCTTACCCTTAAAATTTGTGCAAACTAGGTGAACATGAGAAAGTCTACACTGGCAGAAACTTTCTAGACATAGTACAACAGCCAGGAAACTTTCTTCAAGTACCAGAAGTTGAATCAGTTAGCTATTGCTGTGTAAGGAATGATTCCAAATTCAGTAGTTTGACATAATAGCTATTCGTTATCCTGTGCTCTGCTATCTGTGGCTCAGCTGTGTTTCTGATTCATATTAGGTTGGGTTCATCTCAATTGCCTTGCTTATGAGTTTGGGGTTTGTGTACAGATCCTGTGGGGTTAGCTAGGGCACTTCCTCTTTCTCCTGTCAAGGATCAGTGGGTAGGCTAGCCCTGGGAGAGTTTTCCTATGTCTGGAAAAACTGAAGAAACCACCAAAGGCATATACCCCTTGAGGCCTGAGCTCACTTGCTCAGCTCTCTCAGCCAGGCACTCATAGGACTGAACCCAAATTCACGTGGAAATCCAAACTCTGCTTCTTTGGTGAAAAGAGCTAAAACAAACAAACAAAACCCCTCATGCTGGAGTATAGAGTCTGGCAATATGAAGAGTTTAATCACTAAAGGAATAATCAATTGGAACCTCAACTCAAGAGACTATTTGAAGAATCAAGTAAAAAGTGTACAAACTCTTTAGACACATTAAAATAGTATGCTTATATCCTTAAAGTTTATTAATCCTTTGAAGTTTAGCTGAACAACTCAGATTAAAATTTGAGATGTAGGAGAGAAGAGGGAAAGGGAGAGGTCAACCAATACCTAGTAAATAAAAAAAATGCAACAAGGAAACCTGCTAGTTCATCTTAATAAGAATATTTTAAAAGGAAAACAGAGAAAATCTCTTTATGTGATAGAATCATGTACAATAAATATATAATAAAATTAAAATAAATGAAATATATATCATAAATTAGTGAATTTAGAATATGTAAAGAAAAGCAAATAAAGTTATATGTAATTGCTAAAACAAATAGCTAAGAGAGTCAAATTGGAAAGAGGGAGAGACTATATTTCTATTTGGATCTTGAAAACATAAGACATACTAATCTATTGAGAGTAGGGACTGTTCTACTATAGGGTTAAAATAATTGGGTCCAAACACTATTAGATCCAGTGCCAAAGTATACACAAACGGAAGAACTCTGTGTGGGTGGGTATTCCAAAATGAACCACACTTAATTCCTTTCTTGGCAGTATTTTCATTAAATACAATACTTTATGAATTCTAACTTTATTGCTTCATTAGCATAGTGGCAGGAAATTATATTTCACTTTTCAAAATAAGATTATTTGTCTCTTCTTTTTTTTTTTTAAATAGTCTATTGCTTCTGGAGAGACCGTAAGCAATGAGAGAGGCAGCTGAGCCAGCAGCATAGATGGGAGAGAGTTTAAAACCTCAGTTTTCTGTGGGTCAGAATATTCTCATTTCGTTCTAATCTCTCAGACACCGCACATCATACTTCATCCATCTGAGAGGAAGACAAATAGTAACACACACCAGTGAAGCCCCATATCACAATTGAAAAGGAAAATTGAACAAAACCAGTGGGCTTGTAGGAGAATCTCGTGCCTGTATAACCATGAGTGGCTAACCATGATTATTTACTTGGTGGGATCTGCAATCAGCTAGGAGATGTACTTTTGTGCGGGCCTCTGAGGCCATTTTCACAAAGGATGGGTTGCCTGGGTGGCGGCAGCTTTTCAAGGGTGGTTAGAGATGCACAGAGGTCCAGGGGTTGGGCAGGACTAACTGCTTGGCTCCCTCCATTTCTTCCTGAGAAAGTGTGCTTCGTCCTGCTGTTGCCATGTTCCAACAGTCATTAGTCTCCACCACAGATGGCACACCTCTATACCAGGTGTTTTCCAGGAACCTTCAGACCTTCAGAACCCAGCAGAAACTGGTGAAGCACCCAGCTTTATGCCTGAGCAACTACTGAGTTCTTACCTTCTCTAACATGGAGACAATCATTGTTAGACCTCTGAAGTCCTCTTAATTAAAACAATCTTATCACCTTTCATAATAAATATACATTTTATTGGTCTGTTCCTCTGCACTATCTGATATGGGTCTTACATCATCTATAAAACTAGAACTCAAGGTAGCATTTGCTACTTATGGTTCCCTTGCCACAATTCTTTTAGAAATCTATTTTATGTATTAGTATTGTATGTATGTGCATAATGGATGGTGGTGGTGGTGGTGGTGTGTATGTGTGTGTGTGAATGTTTTGGAGTTGGTTTTCTCCTCCTTACACTGTGGGCTGAAGTAGGTGATCTTCCATCTCATCATACATCTCACTGGTTCTCATGGTTACAGTTCTTGACTTACTGTGCACATCCTTCGCTAGATGAATATTTTGAAGAGTTAGGACTGAAGCAGGCTTTAGAACCTGCTGTAGTTTTAGCTGTATGCAGCGCATAATGGCTTTCAAGACCATTGTCAGACAAACTAAAAGAACCTGTTCAAGGGCTCAGTGGGTAAATCATTTGTCATGCCAACATGAGAACCCAAGATCAGAAACCCCAAACCAACATAAAAGCCCGATATGGTAGCACACACGTCTGTAATCCCAGTGTTCCCATGGGGAAATGAGAGGTGGAGATGGGAGATGCCTTCAGGTCACCCAGCCAGCTTGTCTGATGTCTGTAACACAGATGTAAATGACAAAGAGACCCAGCCTCAAAGTGGAAGGTGGGGGGCAACAACTGTGGTTATTCTCCGACACATATACCCCATGACACTCATCTACTCGTATGCATACACACACGTACACACACATACAAACACATACAGAAATAGGTACATGCATAGAGACATACGTACACAGACACACAAATCCTTCAAAGTGCACCAGACAGGTCTTTTCCATGTTAGACACTTTATCTAATATTCAGCATTAAAACATTAATGAGACTGCATTTATAACCAAGATCACACTTCTTGGATTTTGCTATATTTTCAGGATTCCTTGGGGAGGAATAGGAATTTTAAAATGATAGTATTAAAATAGTAAAATTCTGAGCCAAAAAAATCATAATGAAACCAAATTCAACAAGGGATCTAAAAATGAGAAATTTGAAAGCTGTTTTCACACAGAGGTTTTACATGATAAAAATATTTTTAAGGAACTTTTTACTTCTGATGCATTATTTAACCAGGAAATTTTAGCAAGTTTTATTTTACATAAAAAGTTGAGCCTATTATTAACAATAGGATCATTAGCCTATAGTCATCCTGAACTATCATTCTGTCTAGCCTTTGAGAAGTACCTACTAATTATCATCCCTCTTTGTTTTTACTTTAATGAAGTACTTACATAACATGTTACATATTTGATGTGTTTCATAACCATTAATTACAAAATTAATACATACACATCAATTGTACATGTTCAGAAATGCGAGTCGGTTTGAATTCACAAGTAAAGGAACTGTTACATTTGGGTTGTGCTTCTCTTGCTGGAGAAAATTTCTGCTGTATATGATGAGAAATTTAAAAATCCTTCCTATTGAAAATGACAGAACTAGCAAATGTTAACCAACAGTTTATAAGAAGAATTTTCTGTAGATTCTAAAAAATTGGCATGGTCTAATTGTTAAAGTGTTTGTTGCTTTAAGGAACAAATTTTAAACAATATTTTAAAAAGTTTCATGGTAGCCAGGCAGCGGTGGTGCACACCTTTAATCCCAGCACTCAGGAGGCAGAGGCAGGAGGATCTCTGTGAGTTCAAGGCCAGCCTGGTCTACAAGAGCTAGTTCCAGGACAGGAACCAAAAAGCTATGGAGAAACCCTGTCTCGAAAAATAAAAAAAAAAAAAAAGTTTCATGGTTCACAGTATGCCCCGCTCCCCTTGGGCTGAATACATTATATTCTTTTATTTTTCTTCTTAATGGAGGATTTGGGGAAGGAGAATGAAGACATCTTTTCAGAAGCACAGAAAAACTACATATGGAATGTCAGCATGGGTTTAGAAGCATAGAGAGAGAGAGCTTAGCTGGGATGTGCAGTATCCATGGGTGCTTGGTTCTAGGTTGCACTAAAAACACTCAAATCCTCCATGGAAATGTGCCTAATAGTTAGCCTATGCACATCTTATTGAATACTTCAAACTGTGTCTGGATTATTGAGAATCCCAATAAATATGAGCACTGTATAAAAGGTTGTCACTCTATATTGCTTAAAGATCAGTGACAAGAGCAGAGTCCCACTCATTCAGAATACATACAACCATATTCCTCCTGTGTATTTCCAATTTGAAGCCTGTTGCATCTATAGATACAAAGACACAGATACCGAGGGATGATTGTACATCTGGTACTGTGCAACCCCACACAGACTCTGGAAGAGGTAAGGGGTGGTTGTCTGGGCTAGGCAGTGATAATCCTTGGAGCGAACCTTCTCAAGTTAGTAAAGAACACCCAAGGGAGGGAGTGTGATCTCCACAACAAAATTACTTGGGTTCAGTTAATTGAGTGGCAGGAAAGTTTAGCTTCTCAGAACCTTCTATTCTTGTCTTGGTCAGGAACCATAACATTGCAGGGCTGTGGTGAAGATAATGTGCATGTATGTGTGCAAAGCAATTGAGATTAGAGTTGGTACATAGTAGGTTACCCAGAAACGGTACAGGTCTATATTTCTAATTGTCATACACGAGGGCAGTATTGGAAATGTTCACTATAACAGAGATCTCTGTCATTAGAATGTTTATTTGAGGAGGATAGTGGTTCTGCTTAACTCATCTGTCAGACATCAGTGTGGAGGGTGAAAAGTGAGACCCACGTGGAAAAGAGGCATTGGTAGTAAGAGGAAAGCAATGAGAACTGTCCTCCATATGACCTTAGAAGGAACTGGAAAAAACTCTCCAGGTCCATCAGTGCCTTCGCCAGATATTAGAAGGAAATAACTTGTCATATGACCTCAGGGAGCCAATCTAGACATACTACGTTGACTAGAAAACTTACTACCTGAGCAAATAAGTATGAGTGCAAAACATCTTCCTCACAGTCATCACTATGGAAACAGGGAGCACATCACCGAGGTGGGTAAAAACACTATTGAAGATAATAGTAATGGACTCTTTGAAGTCAAGCAGACTTCTGCAAATGTTCCATCACGCTGGGCATCGAACCCAAGTCCTTGGACATTGAACCCAGGCCCTTGCTCCTGATAGAAAGTGCTCAAAAACTGAGCTATACTTACAGTCCTTAATCTGTCCTGGCTTACAGTGTTACCACTTCTACTTAACAGCTACATGACCTTGACC
This sequence comes from Microtus ochrogaster, assembly GCF_000317375.1. Lineage (NCBI taxonomy): Eukaryota > Metazoa > Chordata > Mammalia > Rodentia > Cricetidae > Microtus > Microtus ochrogaster. The sequence goes on from NW_004949119.1 coordinate 4,377,122, forward strand.
ATTCTGTCTAATTCTTGTCAGTATGGTATCCTTATCTGCAAAATATAGACGCTCTGGTGGTAATGAAGATTACAAAATAATACATGCACCATAAAAGTCAATAAACCATAATAACAAGAGCAGTGCAAGTCACATGAAATTCATGTCTGCCTTCTTGTTCTTGGCCAACCATTCTCTCAACTAAAACCAAAAGAGACATGGGAATGCATTCTGAGAGAGTGTGAGCATTACAAAAAGCCCTTTAAGGTGATTTTCCTGGAAGCACATGGCCTCATAGGTAGGGATGAGCCTTGAATGTGACCCCAGAGGCTCTTCCAGTCCATGGCTCAGACCCAACAAAGTAGAGAATGTTCCTGAAGCTTCTGGATAGTATATGGAAGGAGATATGTAGGGGTGTTCCTGTGGGGAGACCCTTTTTGAGAGAAGAAAAATGTAGGATCACTTATTTGACATGAAATAACAGAAAACATGCCAACTACCTGGTTAATTAAATAAAAATGGACCCTGCATGGGACAGGGGAGAAATGAGAAGACTTCTGTCTTTGAGTTCCCCAGACTTACCACATTGGGTCTAGATAAGGTTAGGAGGAAAGGACTCAGATGACCAGTAGAGATGCAGACTTGGTAGTAGGCATTTCTGGCAACAGTGGATTCCCAGTAAGCCCCTGAAAAGCATACTTATGATTATTTGACTTCTCGGGGTCTTAAAGAACAGGTTTTTGTGGTTCATAGTAAACATAAGGCTTTGATCACAGAATCAGTTTTGGCAATACGGCTTATTTATCATTTACTGATCATTGGCTTCATAGGAAAACAAATACAATTCTATTCTTTTCCGTTGTGCATGCACATTGTTGAAGAAGGAGCACATGGCTACAGGAGCAAGCTATTCCCACAGTGAGATGACCTGGAGTACCAAAGAAGGATCACTTACTATTACAAAGAGCAGGAAAGCTTCATAGAAGAGGAAGTAACTGGTATGAGATTTAAATAGGAAAATGTTATGAGAAGGAAAGATATCACACTTTCTACTTAAATTTCAAAGGCTCGAGGATTGAATATACATGTCAGTGTTGACATTCATGTAAAGTTAATGCTCTTGACTCTGTCACCCAATTTGTGATAATGACACACAGTCATTCAGCTTGTTCTATACATCTCAGTAGTCTGTCCCGGACACAGCAGGAGCCAGCTAAGACCTTCAAAACACTGCAGTCCCTTAGAAGAATAGAGGAACCGGAGAACTCAAAATGGTGCTGATTTTTCAGATATAAAACCCCCACGCTTCAGACTCACATCAATGTCTTTGACAGACTCAAGGGATAGTATTCTGCAGTGGCTGACCTGGGTGTGCATCGTGCTTCCATTACAAGGGTAACCTGAAGGTGGACTCCTTTAGATTCTGAAATAGGATTGCCTCTCATAAGTATTTTTACCGCTGACTTTGGAATGCTAGAAAGACAGCGTGTTTGTGGAACGGGGTATGTGTGGAATTCCAAGTCTCGTCAGGTTCTCAGTAGAGGCCAGATCCTCTTCTAGTGTATGATGGAATCAACTTTGCTGGTCAAATTCAAGTCATTGGTCTCCATACCCAGTCTATAGATATCCTCTGACTTTATACTCCAGCTCCCATTTTTAGAAAGGATGATCCCACCTTCATGAACCATAGATTCATTCAATGGTGAGCACGTGGCTACATGGTGGCTGTAGCTGCAAGGCCAACCCACTACTCCTTCTGTCCCCTACCAAGTGCCCACAGGGACTTTTCTTAGATATGCTCTCCTAACATGCCTGCTTTAACATTTTTATCAACCTTAATTGATGAAACTTGGGAGGAGTAAAGAAAACTAGTGGTAGCCAAAGTTGTTGGTTTTTCCAGTCTTAGATCAAGCTTTGTCAAAAATGATCATGGTATTGAGGGAGTCTACAAGAAGAGACAAGATGCCCCAATGCTCAAATTTACTCCCATCATGTGTCTAGAAACTGGTTAGTCTACATACTGCTGCCATGGACAGGAACAGGCTAAAGATGTCCTCACCAGAGATGTCCCTGATTCTTTTAAAAAAATATTTCCACCAGCATTCATTTATGTACTCATTTGATAATTTATTCATTTACTGAAATGTTGACATAATCCTTGATTTTTGAAGTGTGAGTAGCCAACTCCTTTTTATTTCCCACTGGGACTTTTTTGTGTTTCTTGATAAGAAGAGAATATGCGTGCTTATCATGGAGGGACTCCTGCGTGGGAATGCCTGGGATGTTGTCCAGGCAGTGCTGGCTCCCATCATGCTTTGCTATTTACTACCCCAGAGTGTTAATACTGGTTGTCCACTTGATGGGATCTTGAATCAGCAAGCTTCTGGACACATCTGTGAAAAGCGATTTTTTAAATATTAGCCTCTGGTCATTTCTCTGGAAGATTATCTAGATCATATTAATTAGAGTGTGAAGATACACCCTAAAGTCTCTGATCTGAGGCCTAAATTACATAGAGTAAGAGGAAAGCAGCTGACCTGACACCAGCCTCTATCACTGTCTTCTGTAGATGCACTTTGACCAGCTGCCTCAAGCTCCTACCATGATGCCCTACCATGATGGACTGTACCCTGAATCTAGGATCCAAAATAAATCCTTCCCCCATAAGTCACTTTTGTCAAATATTTTGTTGTAAAGATGAGTAAGCAATCTGCTATCTCTAGCAGCAGGTACTGGGCATCTAGAAGCACATATTGGCAAGCAATGAGGCTCTTCTTTCTAGACTGTGGACATGGCTGCAAGAGCCAAGGTTAAGGCTTGAGAAGAGGGCAAGGGAACAGTTGAGGTGGAGCTGGTCCCTGGGAGGGGCGAGCAATCTAGCATCAGTTCCTTGTTGGGGTAGGTGATGGCAGATGTCTAGGACTGAAATAAGTTAGAACAAGTACCCAGACAGGTCACGGAAAAGATACAATAATATGGAGAGATGCCCTGGGTGCTAGGGGAATTCTCAGAGGAGCTTGGTGGCCACAGAGGGGGCAGGAGAGCAAGAGATCAGAATGAAGCCAGTCTTGAATCCCGTTTACAAATCCCTCTAAGCAATCCTGAATCCCACTGCAGAGCTCCTGTCTGTCACTTAGCTCTAATCATGGGACATTAAACACAAGCCACCTATCATAAGGGTGCAAGAGGCAGAGGCCTGCTTCAGACTGAGTGTCCTGTGCATTTTGGATATTTATCCTGACAGAAAAATCTTTAGCACTGTATGGATTGCTCCGTGTAAATTCATTAACTACTTGTCATGACTGTAATATAATCTACCCTGACCCTAAGGACTCGCCAGCACAGTGTTAATCAAATCTCCGCAGAAAACAACACATTTCTGTTTAGACTCAACAGCTGCTTCTCTTGCCAGGTTAGGGCTGGAGCGCTAAGGAGGAAAGAGTAAAAGTTTTCCTCTGAACGTCCCTGAGTAGGGCGCTTCTGTCTGCAAAAGCGCCTCTTGTGTCTCCATCACTGACAGTCTGAAGCTACCTCCCATTTTCAGCATCCCCTTGTCCAGCCCTGCACATAACCAAAGTCCGTCAATCTCTGGTCTCCATCAGCGAGGAGTTCACAGACAATAAAGCACAATGCATTCTGAAACATCGAACATTTTCTCCCAGGATGAGTCGTTACCAGGTTTTAATCAGGCTCATTAGGCAACCATTAGAATCCTGTCCAGTTTTCACTGCCAGAGAGAGCGGAGAGAATGAGTGTGGTCGGGGGCCGTGCCTGACCTGCCGAAAGACCAGGCCATCTGTCCCAGATTGTAGGGAGCATGGATCACTCAGCCTTACAGCTGCAGTGATCTTATATCCCAGCACAAAAGCCCTGAATTTTATTTAGGTTGATCCAGATGTAGATTCTCCAGAAATGGAAGCAGTAAAGACTATCCTTTCACAAGGACACAGGTGACCCAGCACCAACTTAGTGACCACAGGGACTTTATAGCAGCAAAACCCTGCATGTCGATTTCCACAGCTTACTGTGTTAAGAAGTCATTGAGAAAAGTGACTTTGACACAGCAAGTACAACATAAAAGCTGGATACTAGGGCTTTACAGGGGCTGAGCTGGGCATGCCTGCCAGTTCTAACATCTTCGTGTCCTCCCCAGATCTATTTCTTCTATATTGTTCTTTGATTGTGTCTGATGGGGCTGTTCCCTGCTCTTTTATCATATGCAAATCTATAATGCGTAGTGTGGATAATGCCCAACAGAGGACTTTACACTCCTCAGGCTCCTATGAATGACACATACCATATATTTACCTATTTCCTCAACTAGGAATAGCCAAACAACAAAGCAATTTTTTCTATTTCCATCTTTTGCAGTGTGTGCCAAACAACAAAGCAATTTTTTTTCTATTTCCATCTTTTGCAGTGTGTGTGTGTGTGTGTGTGTGTGTGTGTGTGTGTGTGTGACTTCCTAGGCCTAATCACCCAAAATATTCTGTAGGAACCTAAGGGTTCCTCAACCTTTTTGCTTTTAACCTAGTAATTTAGGATTTTATGTGTGCTATAGAACAGTGGGGCAGGGGAGGGGATAAGAGAAAGGAAGGGAAAGACAAAGGGGCAAGACAGCAAGCTTGAATAGGAACGAAATCCTTGGACTATTGTTCTTCCCTTAGACCTAGCTTCAAGGGCATTCTATCTTGATGATATGTTTTTGTTGTGGTTCCTTCTAGCTCCTTACTTGTAGAATCTCCCACAGTGCTCAGTGCAGCAAGATGGTGCACCTGGGCAAGCTCTGGCCCTCTAATTTGAGCGTACCTTTCTAGTGCCACACGTCTGGAAGACGGCGAACAGAGTATCTCTCATTCCTGGCTGCAGCCAGCCTGAAGGAGTTGGTGCATGCCTATGGGTGAGCAGATGTCATGCCACATGAAAAACTTAAGAAATAACCAAATACTCGGGCGGGTAAGTATACAGTTGGAGTAGAGAAGTCTCCTCAAACAGTATCCTCCATACAACGCTGAGAACTCCTGTAGGTTGAGTCACTGCTGTGAATGCAAATGCTCTCCAAATTTATATATCTAAGACCTAATCTACTGTGGAAGATAGGTCATTATGGTTATAAGGCTTGGGCCTTGATCAGACAGAACTGATGGCTCCACAAGGAGAGAAAGCAAGGTCCCCCACCCCAGCAACACATCTAAGAAAGGATGCAATGAGAAGATGCTGTCTGCAGATCAGGAAGGAAGGCTCAATTAGAAATAGGCCAACTTGGCACATTGACCTTAGATTCCCAGTGTCCAGAACCCTGACAACATAAATTGCTGCTGTTTAAGCAAAGGCCGTGGTATTTGCCCTGCAATTGTGCTAGGTCCACTTTGCCACGGCTCCAAAATTGCAGGGAGGTCAGGCAAGACTCAGTCATTACATCAAGAAAGGGGCAACTGGAATCAAAACTCATGCACAGAGACAGCTTGTTCAGGGAACATTACAGAAGTCTCTAGTCACGGCAAGCCGGGTCAGGAGGTGGCTGAAGGTTCAAGGAGAGTTGACAAGTGACTCCAGGAGTGGAGCAGACCTATGTCCAATACGGTTCTTCTGGGAGACGAAGAACACTCAGTTCAGGGTGGCCTCAGCTGCCTTGAACCGATTAACCAACTCAGAGAACTCGCCGAGAAGGTTCTGAAAGCTCAGAACTGCTGCTAGGTCCTGGCCTGACAGTTCCTCGGGGAATCATGTCAGTGTTGAGATTAGAAATTAGATTACAAATAGCCCTGGATTATGAGGGGAAAGCAATAACATGTTATAAATCAGCATTTAAGTCCTTTCCTTCAAGGAAATGCCAATTATGGTGGACATTAATGTGATTTACTTGAAGAATGCTGTTGGCTAACTGTGGGTTCCATTTGATTTAAGTGTTTCTCACCAAGGTCTTTACAGCTAATAGAGAAATAGGGCAGCATAGGAGATGAGGGGACCTTCTGTTAGAACCACCCCTCTCTTGCTATGTAACCAGGAGGGTTATGCTGGCCGCTCCCACTCCCAGCCACACACATCCCACCCACACTGCTGATTGCTGGGAGCTGTTGAGAAGGCCAGAGGAGGAGGTGTCCCTACAGAGTTGCTCTTACTTCCTCCTCCTCTCGTCCAAGTTATCACTGAGGCACGTTGCACAGTCTCTTACTTTTATCTGCATGTAGAGACCGCTTGCTTCTACATCCGATCTGGATGTTTGGGTGTAGCATCAAGGAAACAGAGGAAAGGGACAAATGCAGAAGGTGATACACAAATATTCTATGACCACCAGCATGGCAGGTGTGTTACACTATGCCACCATATTTAGGTTCCCTGTAAGTCCCATGGCATTTTATGTCCACTATAGGTAGGCAGAGTCCAGGGCTTGGAGATGCGGCAAGTGCTGTGACCATTCATAAGAAGTCAACATGAGGGTTAAATCTAGCCCCCTGCAGATCTAAAACTGCTATTTATTCTTAGAACAAGCCATATTCTACAAACTTTAGGTCAGGACATGAATATTGCAGAATGTGGCATATTACAACTCCCAAGGCACGTGGCTATGCTGGTTTCTATTGACTCACTCAGCAGTGAAAAGGTACCCCAGGCCCACACATGGACAGATCTATCATCAGTAATACAAGTACTGGGCAGTGGTGGCATATGGCTTTAATCCTAGCCCTCAGGAGGTAGAGACAAGGGGATCTCTATAAGTTCGAGACCAGCTTGGTGTAAAGACTGAATTCCAGGACAGCCAGGGCTACACAGAGAAACTCTAACTTGAAGAAACTAATAATAATAACAATAACAATCTTACTAAGAGCAAAGTTCTTCTGTATTTGTTTTGCCCCAGGGTAGAGGGACTTGTAGATTAATATGGATGGCACCAAGTTTTGTTTTATACAGAAAATGGTATTATCTTTTAAAAACATTATTTCTCTTATTTTTATATATTATAATATTATTGCATCATTTCCCCTTCCCTTTCCTCCCTCCAAGCCCTCCTCTTACTCTTAAATTCATGACTTCTTTTCATTGACTGTTGTCACATACACACATACATACATATATACATACATCATATATGTATCTTTCTAAATACATAAATACAACCTGCTCAGTCTGCATAATGTTACTTGTATGTATGTTCTCAGAGCCGACCACTTGGTATTGATAAACAGTTGGTAAGCTTCCCCGAGGAAGATGTCTCCCGTTCTCAGCATTTCTTGGCTGCCTAGAGTTCTTAGTCTAGAGTTGAGATTTTCTGGTTTTTTCCCCATTCACTTTGGCCTGTCAACTGTTGTTGTCCTTGTTCAGCTCATGTTGACATAGTCATGTTGCTGAGACAGCGGTGTAGCTTCTGACATTTCTGAGAGACAAGCTCTCACAGTAAACTCCATGGATCTCCGGTTCCTACTTTCTTTCTGCCCCCATTTTCTCTTTGTCTTCTTTCAAAATATTCTCTACTAGGACAAAACAAAACTGTTCAAACAAGAGCAGAGATTCTCAAATTTCATCCACAGAACTCTTCCTTTCTTCTTTGCTCAGAGCCCAGTAGGACTAAGAGAGAAAGCACAGATTTGGTGAGAGCAGTTCTATCTCGGGGGCATAGTGGACAAGGAGTAGAAAGGGGGTCCTGGCGGCATCTCCATGTCAACCCTTTACTAGATACAGTTCAGGGACCATTTGAGTCACAGTTATGGGTAGGCACCCCAGCTTTTTACCCACTAAGAGGGTAACCTTGGCAAGTTTCTCCACTGCTATTTCAGTTTTCTTCTCTGAAAATGGGGGCAACACTAGTGGTGTGGTTAAAAGGATTAACAAAGATTCAAACATGATTCATCAAGCACAGACTTAAAGAATTCAGATGTAGTTATTACTGTCCTTCCTCATTCAAATCAGTTACTTCAGTAGTACTCAACCTGTGGGCTGCCACCCCTTTGGGGTCACATGTCAACTATCCTACATATCAAATATTTACATTGATACTCATAACAGTAGCAAAATTGCAGTTAGAAAGTAACAAGGAAATGATTTTATGGTTGGGGTCACCACAACTTGAGGAACTGTATCAAAGGGTTGCAGCGTTAGGAAGGTTGAGAAGCACTGATTATTTCATTGTTTTTTGTTTGGTGGGAGGAGAGGATAGATCACGATAGAAAAGCCAGACTTCCTCATGTGTTCTAGCTTCTTCCCTGTGCTGTGATAAAATCTTCTGACCAACGCGACTTGGCAGAAACGGGTGCATTTGCCTTACATTTTCTGTCACGCTCCGCCACTGAGGGAAGCCAGGGCAGGAACTCCGGGAAGTATCCCAAAGATGGGCCTGCGCACTCTCTCACACAGCCTTACCTCTGACCAGGGAACTCTCCCACAACCAAAACAGTACAGCAGAGATGATGGGGGCATGCTGCTTGATGGTTCATTGCAGGCTCATGCAGGCGCGTGCGGGCTTGGCTAGCTTTCTTGTACCATCCAGACCCACCTGCCCAGGGAATGATGCTGCCCACAGCAGCCTGGGCTCTCCTCCATGACTTAGCAATCAAGATAGCACCCACAGGCAAGCATCCAGGCCAATCTCATGTGGGTAACCCCCCAACTGAGACTCCTGTTTCAGACACTTATAGGACATATAAAGTAGACAATTAAATTTAACTACAATGGTTGCAAGGGACTTCAAGAAGTCTCATTATTTTCCAAACCATTGAGATGAGGAAAGCTGTGGGAAGCCATAGAGTTTCAGATGTGATGTATGTGTTTAATGATGTTCTATTTGTTGAGATACAGGGTACTTTTGTAGAATGCTGAGCCTTTGGCTTTTGCATAAAGAACACAAAAGCACAGATGACTCGGGCCTTCAAGCTTCTGCCAGAGCCCATTTCCAGTTTCCTGTCAGGATGCAGACCACCAAGGGCAGGTCCTGAGGACACTTCCTCTGTAAACTACAGAACAGCTCTGGGTCCTCAGATCAGAACTTGATCATTGATCAGACATTCGATTGAAACCTCAGAGCAACTCTTCTTCCCATCCCGGCCCTGGCACTCCCTCAGCCATGTGACTTTTGTTATAAGAAAGTTCTCATTATTGCATAATTACCCTCCTTTGTGGTGACTGTTCTCCACAATCCTTGTGTTTTCTCAAATCATCTTGAGTTCAGAGATTGGAACTCACTGCTCTGTGATGTAAACTTGATGTGGGATTTCCCTCTGTATGCTGTGAATATCATTGGTAAATAAAGGAACTACTTTGGGCCTATAGCAGAGCTACAGGAGAACAGAGCTAGGTGTGGAAAAACTAAACTGAATGCTTGGAGAAAGGAGGTAGAGGCAGAGGCAGAGAGAAGCCATGGAGGCTCCACCAGAGACAGACATGCTGAAACTTTGCAGGTAGGCCACAACCTCATGGAGATGCACAGATTAATGGAGATGGGTTAAATTAAGATGTAAGAGTTAGCAAATAAGAAAATAAAGCTTATGGGCCAAGTAGTGTTTTAATAACATAGTTTCTGTGTGATTATTTCTGGGCTAAGCGGCTAGAATGACCAAGTGGCCTTCTCACTACATAAACTATAGCTATCAAGTGTCTGACAAACTGAAGGCCCCCTGCCTATCCTTTGCCAAGCTACCTACCCTGAACCACAGCTTCTTTCAGATTCCATGGTTCATGTGGTTGCAGGGTAAGAGGTGACATTTGTCAGCTGTAGGAGTGAAGCAAGGAAAGGAGACTCTCAAAAGACGTGGTACCCTCTGATCTTTGTCTGGGTGGAGACTCAGTCCAGAGAACAATGTATTTACCCTTTCTCAAGTTCAGAGACCTGATACGTGTGACATAAGAAGGGGGGGGGCTTTACCCTGAAAAACACGTAGTTGATACTCTTGCCATGGAGACACCCCTGCCCTCCTTGAGTTCAGTTCTGGTTTATTACAAATCACTGCCATTCTCTGGTTGAGCTCTGTGCTGGGACCTCCATCTGCTGAGAAACCCACGTGATCAAGGCAGCCACAATCAAAGCTCTAGAGAAGCATTCTTGGAGGATATCCCCAAGCCCGGAAATACACCCATTCGCTGTGGCAGGAGCTCATTCTCTGCAATTTTTCAGGGTCTATACGACTAACATGAACTCTGTGAACAAGGGTCACCCCTGCCTCACAGTCACAGTGACAGATAGAGAGGCTTCAGGACATGTAAGCTGAGTGAATGATTCTAAAATATCACAAGTTAGGCACAGCTATGATTACCTTACAAAATTAGCATCATGTACCTCAGTTTCTCCATCTGTGAAGTGGACATGATTGGAAATATTATGCCTGGTTCTGAGTTAACAAAGTCATTCAAGGGTACAGAGCCAAGGTTTGACCCAGACAGTCTCCATCCTAAGTATCCGGTGTCAGCTGACAGGGCTGCAGAGCCACTTTTATGAACCAACTGTCCTAGTGGTGCTCAAGTCTTCTACCTGTCACTCAATTAATTTTCATTAAGTAATATTCAAATGGTTATAGTTGGAGTGCATAACAAATTGTAGGAGCTGAATGCTAACCTCTGTTTTTGGCCATCCAGTGCAATGTTCTGGTTTTGAAATACTCCAGAGCTCTTGATGCTTATGATGATGATGGTGTGTGTGTGCACATGTGTGTGCACATGTGTGCATGTGTGTGCACGTGTGTGCATGTGTGTGTGTGCACACGTGACATACATGTGCCACCATGTGAATATGGAGGTTAGAGGAGAACAGCTTTTGAGAATTTGTTCTCTCCTTTCTTCTCCGATTCCAGAAATGCAACTCAGGTCATCAGGCTTGTGTGGCAAACACTTCTACCCACTGAGGCGTCTCCTTGGTCCTATTTTTTTCACAAGCACCGTTCATTCATTAGGCCCCATGAAGACAGAGTCTGTCCATTCATCCTGTACCACTGCCTGAAACAGTGCCTGACTAACTAATAAAACTTCTTGGATGAATGGATGAGATTACTATGTGATAAACTAGGTTTTATATTTTTAATATGTGTGTGCAGTACACATGCCTGTGGCTACATACACTTGCACGTGCACATGCAGATGTGAAGTTAATATCAGATGTCTTTCTCCCCTTCTTTTTAAGACACAACCTCTCGCCGGGCTGTGGTGGTGCACGCCTTTAATCCCAGCACTCAGGAGGCAGAGGCAGGCGGATCTCTGGGAGTTCAAGACCAGCCTGGTCTACAATAGCTAGTTCCGGGACAGGCAGCAAAGCTACAGAGAAACCCTTTCTGGAAAAACCAAAAATAAAATAAAATAAAATAAAATAAGACACGCCTGATCTCCTAGCTAGAAGAGATGCTGAAAGCATATGGGCTTCAGAGGGCAAGCTTGATGGCCCCAGTCCTCCATAAGTGTGTCTACTACCCATCATAAGCATGTGTTTGAAGAAATGAGTAAGTCTGCATGCTTTTTAGAAACCTCAAATAGCTCTCCATCTCTCACTCTTCTCCAAGGCAAAAACACTGCTTTTTGTTTTGTTTTGTTTTGTTTTAAGGACCAGCACATGTAGTAATATTTTGTGTTTTAAAAAATAAAGCTCTCCAGAAGATCAGAGTGCAGAGCTGGAAACTAGCTAGACATAAAGGCCACGCAGTGGTGTCTCACACTTTTAATTCCAGCACTCATGAGGCAGAGGTGGAAGCAGAGAGATCTCTGTGAGTTCAAGGCCACTCTGGGTTACACGAGATTGATGCAGTCTAAAAAGGAAACAGAGCCAGGTGGTGGTGGCTTCTTTCTTTGATCCTAGCATATGGGAGTCAAAGACCCTTAACCCCAGCATTGGAGAGGTGGAGACAGGAAGGGATACGGCTGGGTAAAGAGAGGAACATAAGGCAGGAGGAGACAGGAGCTCATAGCATTCAGTTTGAAGATTTATAGGGACAGGATCGCACCCTTGGTCTGAGAATTCAATAAAGGTAAGAACTAGTGGCAGGCTGCTCTGCTTCTCTGATCTTTCAGCATTAACCCTTATATCTGACTCCAGGTTTCTATTATTGAAAGCAATTAGATCGTGCTACAAGCACGCTATCATCATGCTTTGATGCTTTGGTAGACTCTTCATCTCAGGTAAGGACAGTTATTCCGTATCCTAAGCCTGCATAAGATAATACACACACTTTCTTAAATGGGCAAGTTGAATTGTAATCACTTGATTACAGCTTATTCCATTCCATGTGTAAGAATGCTTTTCACAGGGAGATAGCCATTTCTTCATTTGCATGACCCATTCCTACTAAAATGGGTAGAGTGATGGTACTCACTAGAAGGCAATGACTAATATATTGTTTCTGGAGTTGCACTGCTGTGTTCTGAACCCCAGCTTTGAGTTTTGTGAGCCATAGAGTCTGTGGTCAGCTTTAAAAAACTCTCTATAGCTTCATTTTCCTTTTCTCAAAAGTGGAGAAATAAATGGTATCCACCTCACAAGTAGTTGGAAGTCATTTACTGAGCTGATTCGTGTAGAGCACTTAGAACTCTGCATAGACCAAATGGAACACTCCAGAAGTCTTCACTTGCACTTGAGCCAACTTGTTAGTAGGGGAGCCCCCAAACATAAATCAGGGTTACTCTGGGTAGAAGATAGCTTGAATACCATGCAGAATGAAAATAAAAAAAACAACAAGATTTAAAAAATGAGATTAAAAACAACTGTCAATTCCCAAGGGAAGGGAAAGAAACATGTTCAAGCAAAATTTGTTAGACCCAAAGATGACAAAAGCTATTTTCACTCTTATGAAATGAGCAAGCCACAAGGTCACTTGTGTATCTATGGCTCGTGTATGTTTCTGTGCATGCAAGGCCAGAGGTCTCATTAGGTCTTTAGGTGTCTTCTCAGGTGATTGGTCCCTTATTTTTGAGACAGAAACTCTGCCTGGAACTTGGTGCTCATCAGTTAGGGGAGGTTGACTGGTGAGTGAGCTCTAGGGATCTCCCTATTTCCACTTCCCGGTGCTGGGGTTACAGACACACACTGCAGCCCCTGGCCTTTATTATAGGAGCTAGGAACTTGCACTCAGTTTCTCACGCTTACATGGCAAATGCTTACTAATTCGACCATCTCCTCAGCCCCATGCAGCCTCTCAGTATTGATCATCTGAGTCAGACTTTCTATCACTTCCCACAGCAAGAGTCTTCAATAGAAATGTTGAGGGACGTTTGTCAAATTGATGAACTAATCAAGCTGTTTTATTTAGCTTGTAGTGTATATTTCTTCCTTCAGTCAAATGATAACTTTTTAATCTCTTTGGTTTGCTCTCAATTATTTTATTGCAGGGGAAAAAATCCCTGGAAGCTAAAAATTGGTAGCCTATTGAGATACATCCATTTATTTCTTAGTATTGCCCAGCAGGACTGGCTCAGTTCTATGCATTTTTAGCAATATGGCACATGAGATGTCTTCATATAAACATTACAAGCCTCTTTCAAACCACTTCCTTATCCACAACATCTCTTGGCTTGCTTTTTTGAAAGGGCAGATGTTTTAAACTTTGGGTTGCTGACTCTGAGGAAAGGTAAGCAAAGAAGGGTTTACTCACTCACTATCACCACTCAATGAACTGTAACCAGTTTTAAAATAGTCCAGATAAAATGATTAGATGCTCACATAAATTTGAAGAAATTTGGATAGTCCAAAATGAACAGTTTTGTTTTCTTTTAAAAACTTTCAAAGTCCCCATGTGTCAGTTTCCAACAGGGAGTGTAAAACGCTGATTATTCTGGGCTGGTTCCGAGCCCATACAATTTTCCACACTATTCCACTCAGCGTTGGTGTTCCAAGGAATGCAGTTTTAGGAATGATGATGTTGCCAAGAGAGATCTCGGAGGCAACGTTAAACCTTTTGTACTGTTATTTTTCCCCTCAGAGTTGGTTTTGAAAATGTTTTTGTTTGTTTGAATTTTTATTTCCGCCAGTCTACTAAGTCAAATTTCATAGTTTTCATAAACTTCCCACAAATGGTATCCATATGAGTCTGACCTCCTCTGACTCACACGGGGTAGTGAGTAGTGTCTTCCTGGGTGGGATAATGCCTTTCCTCTGTCGAATGTGAGACTCATTGCTGTGTGGTCACATTGACATGGCATTGAGCAAGATAAGTGCCTGCCACCAGGACAAGTGTCTTTTTCCAACTCAGAGGGATGCTAATTCTTTTTGACAGTCTCTTGGGGGGTGCATGTCTGGTATAGATTTACAAGCTCTGAACCCTGGATCCAATCCTTGAGACAAGGATACTCTTTGAAAGGCAACCAGCCACATGGACCAGAAAACAAACGGGAATAGTCCCTTGCTCTGTGGTAATACCATTGCTTTGTTAATTTTCACTTAGTTATTTTGCCTGGGCCTTGGCCTTCTGTGAGGGCTTATTCCAATGAGAATTAGGAATGAACCAGTCCCTGGTAAACCAGCTTTCTCTCACCTTTCTTTGCTTCTCAAATTGCCCTCTAGGGATTCTCTAGAAACCCCTCTGCCATGGCACAAGGCTTTAGTCAGTTCCTGATAATGTCCAAAAGATGAAATAATGTAAAGATAATGTATTAGAAGGGAATACTACAAACAACAAGGGTCAAATCACATACCTCAGAGGGTGACATAGCAGTGCTACTCTCTCTAAAGCTCTTTCTTCAGGAGATGAATTCAGCCCACACATACAGAGGTATTTGAAAAAGACCAGAATTCCAGTTTGATGGAGGGAGCAGTGGAAGAAATTCAAAGTATACCAGGATCACAGGAGATGGGGTCAGGTCCAGCCTTGCCCGACATATGTTTCAATTATCAGACAGTCTAAGCTTTATAAACTATTTTTATTTGAAGCAGGGCAAACATTATTTATTCAAATAAATTTTGGAAACCCTATCATTAAGGTCTCTTCCCCCACCTCTGTGTGTGTGTGTGCGCGCGCGCGCTGTAGGACATATCAGGACATTGTAACTGTGTTTTTTTGTTTTTTTTTCAGGATTTAACGTCTGTAACTGTGTTTTGTGCTACTTTAAAAGGCATGGGGTTTGGGGAATGCTCATTTCAAAAAGGCTTGAATAGTGTCAATCCAAAAATTATATGCCAAATTATTCCTGGATAGTATTTCCCAAAGTGTTTTCTTCTACGATAGTAGCTGTCAGCATGAAGGATGTCATATGAAAAAAAAATGTCAGGACAGTAGTTTGGGAAAGCCATCAGGTCATAGAGTCAGTCGGTGGAAGCATACATAAATCAGGGCTGTTCATGACATTTGGGCAGAAGTTCAATGGTGTGGTCCAGGCAACACTACATACATCATATATGAATTTACTGATTCTGATCTTTACATCCCCATGTGCTATAATTTAGCTGTATCGTATAAATAAGAAAGTCAAGATTCAATGTCTAGAATCGCTCAGCAAGTAAATAGTAGAACAGAAATAAAAAAACATTTCACTTGATTCCAGAGTTTTCTTACCCACTCTGTTACACTGACATCAGAATTACTGAGAACATGTGAACAAGCTGTGTAATTAATTTCAGGAAAGGGGAATGTCAGTCTCCATGAAGTCTTTAGGTTATGGTAACCAGAAAGAGCCTCAAGCAAAAAGAATTCCATGCCCTGTGATGGGTTCATCTTATCTTTGACGACTTCTAAATGGCACTGGCTTCTCTCGTGCACTAATATACTTAACCATACAGCAAATGCCATAACAGAAGGAGGAGATGAAGCACAGGGTCATGTCTTGTGGAAGAATGCTTTCTTGACCTTACAAATACATGTTAGAAGAACAAAGATTAAATTTAATAGCCATAGCTTCCATGTTAGAAAATGATAAAATGAACAAATTAAATCCAAAGTAAGAAATCAAGGATTAAAGGTTATAATAGAAATCAATGAAATCAAAAACTTAAAATCAGTTGAAGAAAAAAATCAATGAACAAAAGCTGTTTCTTTTGAAAAAAAATCAATAAAATAGTCCATTAACCAGACATAACCACGGGCAAAAAAGAAGATCCAAATTGTCATGTCAGAAATCAAGGAAGATCTCTCACTACTGATCCCATGAACATTAAAAGGCTAACAATACAACATTAACAATTTTATGTTCATATATTGAATAGCTTAGATGAAATGCACAAATTCATTTAATCTTACAAGTAAAACCAAATAACCCTGTTAGACCTAGCTCTATTTCAGAAATTGGCTGATAATAAGCCACCTGTTAGAACAGAAAGCACCAGGCAAAGACAGCTTTATTGGTGAATAGATAAAATATTTAATCAAAATGCTATGCCAATTATTCATTTTTTTTCAGAAAATACAAGTACAAGGAAATGTATGAGTAATTTAATTAAATACTCTAATTAAAAAGCCAGATGATATAAGAACATAAAACTATAGACAATATCTCTCATAAATATAACTGTAAAAGTCCTCAATGGAATATTAGCCAACTATATTTAACCATGTAAAAATAGAATTATATACCATAAGTAAGTCATCTCTGTACCAAGATATCAAGGGTGGTTCATCATTCCAAAATCAAATAACAAAACCTACTATAAGATATGTAAAGAAAAATTTACATATAAACAGGTTACAATAAGCACTTGATAAAAGTTAACACCCATTTATGATAGCTCAAAAATATTTCTAAGTTTATTGTACACTTTAAATTTAATTAAATCATTTCATTTGGAAATATGCTGTTTAATCTTCTATATTTTGAAATTTTCCAACCATGGTTTTATTATTGATGTTTGCTCTAATTCCACTGAGGTCTCATACACTAAGATTTCTATGGTTTTTTAAATGGCTTAAATTACTTAATTGCCTAGAATATTGTTTATATTGGACAATGTTCCCCAAGAGCTTCAGAAGCACAGCACTGTATTAGTGATGGATGAAGTAACACATGAAAGGCCTCCTGAGTAAGTTGATGGATGGTACTGTTTTGTCTACCTACCCTCAGATGGCTGACTGTTGGGTCTTTGTTGCTATTGGGCTTCTGTAGAAATTTTCAGCTAAGATGGTAAATCTATCTCTTTTTTTGGCCTCATATTTTCTGATGTCTAGTTGGCAAGGATTATTAACTTAATGATTGTTAAGTTCTTGGGAAGTTTTTTTTTCAGAAAGTAATGTTTCTTTTCATTGCTGGTAACTTTATTTAATATGAATTTGTCCTTGTGTGCAATCAGTATCCCCTTCCCAGCTGTGATCCTTGAGTGCTGGCTGCTGTATCTTTCTTCACTGTCTCACTTCTACCCTCCCTGCATTTTTATGTTGAAGTATATTTCTTACACTTAATGCATAGCTGGGTCTTTCCCTTCCCAATACACTTTGACAACCATTGTCCTTTAATTACTATACTGAGAGCATCTGTATCTAAGGTCATTATTGAAATAATTGTTTAATATTTCCTGTACTTTAACTATTGTTCACTCAATGCTTTTGACTATGCGTTCTTTTACTTCCAATTTTTCGTGCCCTCCACTGCTTTTAATTGAACATTTTGTGATTCCATTTTTCCTGATCTCATAATATATTAATTGTGGATAGAACTAGAAAATATACTGAGTGAGGTAACCCAGATTCAGAAAATCAGATACTGCATGTCTTCTCTTATTTGTGGATGCTAGCTATAAATCTTTAGAGGCAAATTGTAGTGGGAGGCCGCTTGTTTGTTCCCGGCTGCTCAGACTTGACATAACCACACAAAAAAATGTATTAATTAAATCACTGCTTGGCTTATTCACTCTAGCTTCTTATTGGCTAGCTCTTACATCCTAAACTAACCCATCTCCATTAATCTATGTATCACCATGTGGCTGTGGCTTACTGAGTAAAGTTCTATCCAGCATCTGGCATCTGTCTCAAGAAGGGCTACATGGCTTCTTTCTTTGACCACTTTTTCCCAGCATTCAGTTTAGTTTTCCTTGCTCCCATCCCCACCTAGCTCTCCTCTGCCCTATCACAGGCCAAAGTGGTTTCTTTATTCATTAACTAATAAAAGCAACATATATACAGAAGGACTTCCTACACCATTTCCCCTTATCTGTTTAAATAAAAAGGAAAGTTTTAACTTTAACATAGTAAAATTACATATATCAAAACAAATATCAAGTAAGAATTACAGTTACAATATTTATATTTACTTTATCTTTTATCATAACTACGGGAAACTATAATTATAACTGTCTATTCTTCAAGTCCGTCAAAGACCCCAGAAGGATATATTACCTAAGTGAGCAGGAAGTGCATTATAAGCAACTTCCAAAACTCTAGAAATGTCAGACATCTCCCTGACTAGACAGTCACATATAGTTCTGTAACATGGAGCATCCAATCTTTAGCCTATAAGCCCATAGTATCCAGCAGACTTTTCCATGAAGCAGGAAATCCCAAGATCTGTTCTGCCTTGTAATGGCAAAGCTCAACAGTTGCTTTCTGGAAGACACTTTCATGAAGCAGGAATCCCGAAGGACCATCTCACCTTTAGGCAAGTTCAGCAATCATTCTTCTGTGGGTCCTGCATGTCCAGTTCACACAGCATACCATCAAGCAGTCCAGAAAAGAGCAGGTTCTTGCCCAAATGGCTAGCAAACTCCATTAGTATCCTCTTCAATGTCCATCTTCCTCTTGAATTAATTGGTGCTACCAAAAGCAGATATGTCTCATTGTCATGAAAAGGCCTAAGATTTTAAAACATTTTAAATGTCATATTCTGTAGTCTTTGAAACATTTGAAGAATACCTATTTAACTGAAATATATATCTATATATCTAGAAAACCTAATTAACATGACTACAAGCTTGATTATTTTAGATGACTATTAACCTGTATTTCTTAATTATCCACTACATTTTAAAATGAGCTGCACAAACACAGTACCTTAAACAAGAGCTGAAATATATAAACATATATATAGCAAAATCTATCTTAAATTTGTATTAATAAACCAAGATCCATATCAATGCAAAGTATTGATCTCTATGGCATATCCTCCTTTAAATGTAAATAAACATTTATAAACAATATTTGGGAATTTTGGTATAGTTCTCTCCAAACTGCTTACTGCTTTTTTTGTGCAAAGTAATTTTTATGGGGGTGTTCATGAAAACCTTTTGGGGTATTGGTCCATTAAACCACATTAGCCTAGAAGGATTCCACAGGTTCTCATCTTCTGTGGAAACAAAAGAAGAACTTCTTTTCCAAAGCAACAAACCCTTAGACCCAAATTCTGAAGTCATGATACTTTTAAAATATATATTCTGGTTTAGCTTAGCAGCCCATACAATGAAATATCTCTCTATACTTAGCTACTTCACAGGCAAAAAATTAAAAAAACACAATAACATACATAATCCAGACTCTCTGTGTATATGCTATCTTTATGTGGCTTATTTTTCTTACTCTATTACTTTTTCTACACATTTACTCTGTCTCTTTAAGACTTTGTTTTATTTTTTAAAACCATTTACTTCCTTTTATAATTGTTCTGTATTATTTTTCTTCTCTCTCCCAAGCCTATGAGCATTTATCCAGCACTGTGACCCATTTATTTTCCATCTGGATTTGTCTTTATTACATGCATATCTGTAATTACTTTCTCACCAGGAGTACTTTGTTTTAATGCTAAGCAGGCATAGCTATGACCAAGGCTGCTTTGCCTTTTAGCTCCACCCTGTCCTACATGGCAGAGGTCTGTTCACCACCTCCGCGAGCCATGCACACTGCCCCAGTTCCAGGGTCAGGTTGCAGGAGATCTGTGTTGCCATTAAGCAGGTTGTAGCACTCTGGCCACACATCCCATTTAAATGTTCCATAGCTGGACCTCCCTAAAGAGTCAGAGTTGTTCATGCAACTACCCAAATCCAGTAGCCTTCTTAAAGAAGCCATGCAGTTTTTGATGCTACTGCTGAGTTGGGAACCTTTGCTTAAAAGAATCATGCCTCTGCTTGCTTCTTGCAAACAGAGCCCACCCAAGAAAATGCTGTTACCCCCCCCAAAAAAAGCCATGCTTAACTCTGTTCTTTTGTGTCTAGAATTCCTTTTTGTAAGCTTTCTCAAGTTTTATGTGTATATAGTTGACCACATTGGCATGATATATATCTTGGAGTAACCACAGAAACCAGGAAATTAAAAAGGGATGATATCAGGGTGTACTAGAGAGGGGAATGATGGGACATAGTTGTTATGAAAGGGGAAACAGGGAAAACAGGTGCCAGGGCCTTATGTGGAGAGGAAGGAGAAAGAGGAATAAATAGTACAAAAATTATGTTCCAAAAAGTCATATGGAATTATACTAATGGATACTTAAAATTACACATATAAATATACATATCATACATATGTAATATATATGGGAAGAGAAGGAGGGTAATAATGAAGTTGCACCAATTAGGGTAAAAATGTCCCAATGCAAAATATCCATAGACATGCCTTTCAGTTCACTGATTCTTTACTTAGCTATGTCTAATGCACTTACTTGAAAGTGTTATCTACTAAAAGCACTTCATTCCTATATAAGAAATGACATATGACCAACAGAAAAGTGGTAAAACTATTAGTGGTAAAACTAAAGGAAATAGGTGCAGTGAAGACAAGAATAAAAGAAGTCAACGCCAATTACCTTCATAAATGAGAAGACAGTTTACGTGGTAGACATCAGAAAGCCAGAGCTAATGTTCACTGGAAGCAACTTACAGACACCTCAAAGAAGCTCAAGCTGGACAAGAGCACACAGGGCCTTTGTGATGAGGAGGCAGACTGCCCTTCCAGCAATGCAGGCTCAACATGAGAACTCTGAGAACATTTGTGAGTGTGACTCTTACAACGGTTTGCTATCTGTGTTGCTCCTCATGGTCCCTAGACACGTGTGCCTACTGAAATTAATTTCTAACAAATTAAATTAAAATTATGTGTTCTTCTATTCTGCCAGGTACAGTTCCAGCGCTCAATAAGCACATGCTTCTAGCAGTCACCATATCATGTAGAGCAGATTCTACATTGTAAAAGATTCTATTAGGCAGGGCAGAAACTCTTGCTTCAATCAGCTCAGTTATTTTCCCCAATACATATGTGTGTCTGGAATTCTACTTTTCTTTTGCTGGTCAATTTAAAGTAATGAGAAAAAGAAAATAGAATTATTCTGCCAATGATAGATTCAATATAGACACCCCAATGAGAGGCTTAAGCTCAAACCTCGAATTCAATTAAAAATGTTGATTATCCGTTGCGACATCTATTCCCCCGTGTGCTCTTTTTCTTTTCCTGTGAGCATGTCCTGTCAAATTGGAAAATAAGTTGTGATTACTGGAATCCGGTCAAGTTGATTGACAGATGCCAATTAAGTATCTACTGAAAGAAGAAAAAATGATGCTGGCTAATGGTTGTTGTTGGACTCCGTGGTCCCCAACTGGTGTTATTTAGACCTCCAGCAGGGATTTAAGAAATTGCTCTCCAGTTGCTGTCAGCCACCCACTGGGCTCCCTTGGATAGTCCCTACAGCATCAAGACCCTAAAGTTCCAGGCCTGCATCTTCTTGTAACTGATGAAAAGTATTTACAGCAGCCACAACTGAGTTAGAGCGGATGTTTCCTATGTTAAGGGAAATGTCATACTACACTGACGATGCCCTTTGGATATCATAATGTGGAGATGAAGGTAGGAGTTTGAGCATTAGCATGCAGAAAAAGAGCAGAATGAGATACAAACCAAATGACCAAGCCCTGGATGTGGCTTCACTCTATGCCGTGAAACCACAGCAGAGTCACTTCGTGTTTCTATCACAAGAATTGTGTGTGGTGCAGGGAGGAGATCCACTGCGCATGGCGTACACTGAGGCTCAGTGAGGTTTCTAATCATTTCAAATGTTTCCAGTAAGTAGCAGATGCATGGTGTAAACCCATAGTTTCCTACTGCCAAATCTGAGTTTTTCTCCACCACCCCCAGCTGTGGTGTTCGCTGAACAGCCATAGGATCGCAGCCCTCCACTAGAGACCATCTTATCTACCTAACTACAAGTCCACGTGAACTCTGGCTAAGAGGAGCTTGAGAGGTGGACAGTGATAAATTTGAGTTTGTTTTCAACCTTTGCCAGAAGTGTTTATATAGGGACCTGAGGCACATTTTAAATGAATGCACTTTTTGAAAATCTTTCTTTTACTGAACAATTATTGGATGTTTATGGTACATTTAGAATTTGAGAGATAGAGATAAATTAGAATTTCATTCTCTCTTCTTTCAAGTAGAGTACAGCATTGTAGAATAAACAAGTGACCAGCAAACTATTACAAAACACAGTCCTGGAGATAAGGAGAGGAGGGTGCCTAGGCTATTATGTAATCATGTCCTAGAGGTAGGAATATGGGAGGAGAAACCATGTGGGGGCAATGAGTGCCACATTGAGGGGAAACGAATAATAACAGAATCAAGTAATGCTATATTTACTTATTTTGTTGTTGTTTTTTGTTTTGTGTTTTGTTTTGAGATGAAATCTCACTATGTAGCCCATGTTGACCTGAAACTTACTATATAGACCAAGCTAGCTTTAAGCATGCAGAGAAGCACTTGACCCCACCTAATAAATTCTAGAATTAAAGATTTGTGTCATCATGAAGTGAGAAGAATTTTAAACACTTTCAGTGATAAACTATCATTTTCTCTAAAAAAACAAACAAACAGCAAAAAAAATTGTCAAATTAAGTTCTAAACAATTGCTGTGCCTACTGTTAAGTTTGGGATATATATATATATATATATATATATATATATATATATATGTTCTTGGTTTTTCTAGAAATATTCTACCCTCCATCCACTAATTTAAACTGTTTGTTATTCAGCCTTCTTCTCCTAAACCATCATTCCAGAGCAGATTCCAGAATAAGAATGACTGCAGACCAGGGGCTCTGATGAAGGGACCCCTGATACCCATGATCATGAGCAACAAGTGTATGTAAGCGGCTCTGCATCATGAAGACCTAAGTCTCCAAGAGGTGAAACTCAATGCTCAGACAAGGATGCAGGTCTACATTGCTTAGCTCTGACTGACCTCGAACTCACAGTTGGACTGCCAGGCTTTCTGTGTGGTGAGATTCCAGCCTGTACTACTGTGCCCTGTATCTATGTGAATCTTGAACTCACTGCCTCCTTCTTTTCAAAATCTCTTTCTGTTTATTGTTTGGGAATTCATCCACTGTTTCCTCAGAAGGCTTTAGAGCCTTAAAGGCAGCTGTGCTAGATTCCGTGTGATGAGTCTACCCTCTGGGTCACCTCCACTTTCGTTCTTTGCACTGCTCTGTCTCTTCTCAATGGGTTGCATTTTCCGTAATTTTAGCTTCTTGCCCTCTTGGGTGAGGGGCAGGCCCTTAGTGTAAAGCAGTAGTGGCTGGATCTACTCCTAGAAATAGTCACTCTTCTCCTGAGTCACTGGAGCGCCTCTCCTGTCACACTAGTCAGCATCTGGGTTGGCCTTAGGTTTTGTTGCTTCTGTGCCTATCTTAAGACTTTCAAGCTTTATACTCCTTACTATTAGCTTGTCCAGGCAATGGAAGCGGCTCCGGAGTGTGAAAAGGTAGCCTCTGAGCGTCTCTTCTACCCACAATGGTTGGCCTTCCCTCTTGCCCGGAAGAGACAGCTGGCATTTATTTATTTATTTATTTATTTATTTATTTATTTACTTACTTAC
>NW_004949119.1:4405553-4413720 GCF_000317375.1 Microtus ochrogaster
TTTGCTTGAAAAACCTTTTCCCAACCCTTTACTCTGAGTAGATGTTTGTCTTTGTGGTTGAGATGTGTTTCTTGTAAGCAACAGAATGTTGGATCCTGTTTTTGTAGCCAATCTCTTAGCCTGTGCCTTTTAATAGGTGAGTTGAGTCCATTAATATTAAGTGATATTAATGACCAGTGGTTGTTTACTCTGGTTCTTCTTTTTGTTTTTGGTACTAGAGTTTGTGTGTCCCCCTTCTTTGAGTTGTGCTGGTGAAGGGTCGCTAGCTGCCTGAGTTATTGTAGACAGTGTTGGCAATGTTGGATTCCTTGGGTTGTGATTTTCCTTCTATAACTTTCTATAATGCTGGATTTGCGGCTACGTATTGTTTAAATTTGTTCTTATCCTGGAATGTCTTGTTTTCTCCATTGATAGTGAACAATAGCTTGGCTGGGTATAGTAGTTTGGGTTTGCATCCATGGTCTCTTAGTTTCTGCAGTACATCTATCCAGGACCTTCTGGCTTTCATGGTTTCCATAGAGAAGTCAGGTGTAAGTCTGATCAGTTTACTTTATAAGACACTTGGCCTTTTTCTTTTGCAGCTCTTAATATTCTTTCTTTAATCTGTATATTTTGTGTTTTGATTAATATATGGCAAGGGGATTTTTTTTATCCAGTCTATTTGGTGTTCTGTATGCTTCTTGAATATTCAAAGGAATATCTTTCTTTATGTTGGGAAAGTTTTCTTCCATAATTTTGTTAAAAACATTTTCTGGGCCTTTGAGCTGTGACTCTTCTTCTTCTTCTATCCCTATTATTCTTAGGTTTGGTCTTTTTATTGTGTCCCATATTTCCTGAATGTTTTGTGATGAAATTTTGTTGGCTTTGCTGTTTTCTGTGATCAGTGCATTAATTTTCTCTATGGTGTCCTCAGAATCTGAGATTCTTTCTTCTATCTCTTGTATTCTATTGATTATGCTTGTTTTTTTAGTCTCTGCTCTTTGATGTAGATTTTCCATATCCAGCTGGTCCTCAGTTTGTGTTTTCTTCCTTGCTTCCACTTTAGATTTCAATTCTTGAATGGTTTCCATTACCTGTTTTATCATTTTTTCTTGGTTTCCCAGGGTATCATGTACGTATTTACTCATTTCTTCAATCTTTTTGTTATACTTCTCATCCATTTCTATAAGGGCATCTTTTACATGTTGTTTAAGGGACTCTAATGCTTTCATAAAGTCATTTTTTCCCTCTTCTTCTGTGTTAGGGTGTTCAAGAACTTCTGTTGTAAGATCATTGGGTTCTGGTGTTTTCATGTTGATTTTGAGGTTGTTGGGTGAATTTTTGCCTTGGCGCCTGCCCATCTCCTCCTATGGATGCTATCTAATGGGTCTTCTAAAACAGGATCAGGTTTCCCTTCTGGCCAGCCCCCTCCCCTTAGAAAATGCCCTCGCTCCTCATTTCCTGTCTCCCGCTGTGGGCCAAAATCCCTCTCACCACTCAGAAGTGTCTTCAGGAGCAGGACCAGGCTCCTGGTTCACCAGCGACCTCCTCAATGAAAGGCCTACCACCAAAACAAAGAAACTCCCATTGCTCTCTGCCCCAGCACCCAACCCAGAGCCCAAACAGGCTGAACTGGGTGATCACGTGGCCCCACGGAAGGGAGGGAGAATGAAGGAGTCCCCTGGGCGCAAGCTGGGATGGGCCAGGGAGAGAGAGGTCACAGCAGAGGAGCAGCAGCCCCAGCAGAGGGGGGCAGCCCTCACAGACTGACTGGGGAGTCAAGGGGGTCAGGGAATGTCCCTGCACTGTTTCCTGGGACCCGCTGCCGGCTGAGAACACTCTTCCCACTCAGAAGGGTCTTCAGGGACAGGACCAGGATCCCCGTTCTCCAAGGGACCTTGCCAGTGAAAGGCCCACCTCTCTGCAGGCCAGCCCCCAAAGAACTTACTTGATTTAACTATAGTGGGACGATCTGCTCTCAGTGTGGGCTTCGGTGTTTCAAGCTTGGACCATCCCCGGGGCGAGTCTGCGCTGGTCTCTCTGTGCTGCCGCCCGCCTCTGCCCAGACAGCTGTCTTTTAACCCTTCAATGATGCAGTCATTTCTCTGTTTTTAAATTTGTTGTCTTCCTTACTCTTTTAGGCTTTTTCATCGTGTTTTTGAAGAGATTCTTCTGCTGTGAATATTGAATCTCCTTACCTTCATATTTTCATCTTACCTCCTGCCAAGGATGTAAACATTTCCATAGTTTCTGATCATCAGAGTTTTCATTAATATTAACTGTTGACAAATTTCATATTTGAAATTTGTAGTTTCATTTATGTGGATTTTTTTTAAAAAGGTTCCAAATGGAAGGATTTAAAAAGTTTTGCATCTTCTTGCTGCTATCAAAGTGTACAGTTTTGCATAACAACAGACACAGCAGCCCGCGCCTGTAGCTCCCACTGCTTAGGAGGTAGAGGCAGAAAGAACAGTTGAGCATAACACCAACATAAAATACTTGAAGAGGTCATAAACAAATAAATAAAAAATTATTATCTCATGTGAAACGTACTACTGGTTTTTTTTTGTGATCTAGCTAATTCTAATGCAGAATTGGTTTTGTGATAGGTTCATGGGTGTTTTAGGAAAATTTGTAGCCCTTGTTATCACTGGGTATATGTATAACATGTGGTGTTTGTGGGTGTATATAATATTTAGTTCTGGTTTTGAAATACTCCAGAGATTATCATCATTATTATTGATATGATCATGTGTATATGTGTGTATGTCATCACTGCATATATTATTTAGTGTGTGTGATCACTGTATATAATATGTAGTATGTGTGCATGTATGTATGCATGTGAGTACATATATGAATATGTATGTGTGCATCTTACTTTGTGAGCTCCACCATCATGAACACTGACCCTCAAGGACTGTAAGTTCCAATTAAACAGTTTCTTTTACAAGTTGCCTTGGTCATGGTGTTTTTGTCACTGCAACCACAGACTCTGTTGAATCTAAGATGATTCCAAAGAAGCTATACATTCAGGTGAAGGCTTTTACAAATCCTGTGTGCTTCTAAGAACATTTCTTGCCATCGGTAATCAGTTCTATCAACAGAGAGTCTGAGTTTTGGCCTCCCCTTTCTGGCAATAGAAGGCAACAAATTTATGTCCATCTTTAATTTCTGTCCTTCCTTCCTACCTTCCTTTCTTCCTACCTTTTATAGTTCTTCTCAAACTTCCCTTTCACTGTAAAAGACTTTCAGTGGAAGCATGAGTGATAACTCACCAGCATTTGGCAGGTTTTCTGTCTACAGTTATTTTGAAGTTTGGTAAATCTTAAACTTGAGTGTGTTTGTGTGGTTTTATTTTGGGCTGTTCTCTACGGTTTTTATAGGATATTTGGGAAGGTGTGGAGCTAATTTGCTGCTATTGTTCTCAGCCACCTAGAAGTTCATGTGTGTCATTCAGAAAAACACTCTTCCATTTTATAATCAAAGATAAAATGTTTGTGACCCTGTGAGAAGCTCATTCCCAATCCAGCAGCTGCCTAGTATAAGATCCTGAGGGCAACAGAAGGGCATAGTTAGGAGCCCAGATTGCAGGATAAGATGTATCTGGTTTTGTAGCTGTGTGGTCACATGGCCTAACAGCCACAAGCTCTTGTTACCTTCATCCAGCAACGGGGATTCCAGTTCTCATTTCATCACTCCGGAGTGAAAATTGAGTGAGATAAATTATATAAAAAAGTCTGTACTATATTCTCTATCATGACAGGACACAGTAAATATAAATTAGGGCCTCTTTCCCACCTCCTCACAATGTTTTGTATAGCATCTTTGCCCAAGTTTTCCCTACAATGTCTCATTGCATTTAGAACCAGAAGGATCTTGAACCAACCCAATCATGGATCAAAAAATGAAGAGGTCAATTTATCTGGCCATTGTTATATATGCTCCCAACGTTTCAAGACATGAAAGTCACATTTAAAAAAAAATCTAGAGATTCATGGATATCTAAATCCTTCCTCACTTCCTCATGATTCCCAGCTATTCATCTTCTCTATAAGCAAAAACCAAACAACCATTATTTACCAAAAAGCTCATTTTTTTTTTTTTTTGGTATCTGTGGCTACAAGCATCCTTATGTTGAACTGACTTCTCTCCCTCTGCTTTTGCCTTCCATCCGCCCACTCTAATCTTGTCAACTTAAAGTGGCTACAAATAACTGACCCCGGAAGCCAGTTGCCTTACTGAAGTAATTTAAAAGCAAGTGCTTCATGGCAAGTCTGATGGCTCGGCGCGTCAAGGCATTTGCTGCCACCCCTGACAACCTGAGTTCTAGCCCTGGAACCCACATCTCAGCGCCAAGCTCCACCCATCCAAGAAGCCACCTGTTAGCACATAGACGCATCTACCTCATCATCCCATTCGGAAACTCGGTACTCCTCTGCCCACATCATCTTCTGTCCTTGCTGCCATGGTTAACAATGTTCTGCTTTGACATGCCTCCCAGAAAATATGGAAATAATTTCTGGTGATATCAGTATCTAAATTTGTAAACTCACATTGAGTTTCATCTGCTCTCCCCATTCCTGAATCCAAGCAAAGAGAAGAATCATCGCCTGCTCACATCAGCCTTGAATATTTTCTTTTCGATTCTATGTCCAGTTCTACTTTTTGACCTCCACTAAATCTCACGAGTTTCTCACCTCACTGCTCGACGACCTCACTTTTACCTTTGGATCATCTTCACTTGGTTCTTCGAGACGGTTTCCATGGTAATATTCTTGGTTATCCATTTAGACTACATTTCCCCCTTGACTCTGTTGCCCTGGTTAGCACTGTTCAAATTCTTCTTAAGGTCTTATATTCCCCCAAGATCAGGTTTCTTGGAAGAGATGTGGTGGCAACCCTCCAGCCATAGTTGCCCTATCCCTAAGAGTAGACACTTGACAGATTCTATTTATAAAATATTTCTTACAACTTTGTACTTCTCTCTATTTCTTGACCAATCACAATGCAAATTTTTATTTTATTTTATTGCCTGGAACTATTATAACAATCTATGCCCACTCTGCTTGTCCCCAAACAGCTAAATGCCTGTATTATTCCTTGCCATCAAGTTCCCTGCTTAATTGCTCTTTGTTGCCAAGAGACTAGTAAATCTAAATCTTTCCTTTTCCGTACAAAACCCTTTGTCTGAATCAAGTGTATATTGTCACTCATTTTTCGCAATCTTTGTGCCTCCAATCATCCTAACCCTTTTTACTTATCCTTATTCCCACTTCCACAGATATAAAATAAAAAAACCAAATCTCTGATCACCTTGACTGCATAGAGCACTTATCCACAATCTTTTGCTAAAGTTCCCTCCCTATCATGAATATATAGTTCCCAAATTTGCTTTCTGTCACTTTCTATTTTCTCTTTGCTCCTTTCATCATAGCTACTAATCTACTGACCTATATAGCTCTGTGCCCATACACCTGTCTTAACCATCACACTGAAAGTTGAAGCATGGGAACTCTACCAGCTCCATCATTTTTTTTCATAGCAAGGCAGGAAGCATGACATATGGGGGGGGGGCACTTCATGGCAGCTTCTTGGTTGCATAGAATTACTGTGTTCCTGGGGATATAAACTGAACATAACAGTTGAAATCCACCTGTTTTGTAAATAAATTTTTTCCTGAGCCACACCCATTCCCACTCACTAAGATGTTAATATTGTTCGTATTACAATGGTAGAGTTGATATGATTCAAATAAACTTGAAATATTTTACAGAAAAAAATTGATGGCCCCATGTTTGGGCCTTGACATATTCTCAGTAAATATTAAATATACTTTTTACACAAAAATGAATTTTTCTTCCTTGATATCCCATTGATCCATAGTTTTCTAAAGAAAAAAAATCATACATGTTCCCATGCCTTTCATAGGACTAAAGATAGAAGATTCCCATAAATATGGAAAAATGTATAATTTCTGTTCAAGGACTCTCAAACTGCTCATTTCCTTTCCTGATGCTATTCACTGCCACAGGCATGCCTTTTTATGCCGAACTCTAGGATAGCTTGAGGGGCTAATGGCTGTAGAAGCATGAGTGTAGACAATTTAAAATATAGCAAAAAATATCCCTCAGAGAAATATATTAGAAGTCCCATGTTTTTATGACTTTTCTCTGTCCAGATTCATAAGTCTAAAATAATCAGCCTAGGCCACTGGAAAGAGAGACTTCCGGGCAGATGGAGGAGAAGACTATTTATTCAGAGAGACTGTATCCCGGTTGCTGTGCCAAGGTGTTAATGGAACTGCCCACGTACCATGTAGAGAGGGCTGGGCCCATAATCACTATGTAGATGGTACCTGAGTACCCAAGGAGCTTCCTACATCGTAACCACTCCAGAGCCATCGCATAGATGTTAAAACCGTGGGTGCCTCTGTTGTGGGCACCTTAATTCTGCTAATCGCCCAAGGTAAAGATTAGCTGTTCTTGTCAATTTAATTCAGCTTCAAACAAAGCAGCAAGGTCACTATTTCCCCCCCTTCCCTGTCTCTCCTGCTCTCTCTCTTCAGCAGCAAGCAGGATTGAGTTGTCATGTCCCTCTAATAGGCAGCGCGGGGAATCGTTAGTCCACCTCAACGCCCTGACTGATGGGCATTTCGCTTCAATCATCTGCCTGTGCAATGGTGGCCCAGTACTATTGACACTGTGTCAGCTTCCAGAGAAGATGCCTTAATCGGCCCTGACACCCTCTGCATTGATTTGACAAGTTGCTGTAATGACCTTCTTGTTTTTCTGAAGGATTTCTGTTTACTCGGAGGTGCAGCTGACTAAATGTACGGCATTGTCATGGAAACGCGGCATTCCTACCAGACCTGGGTAGGGGTATGTGACATGGAAAGAACACTTAATATTTCAATGAACTGCCTTGTCCCAACAAAATGAATTCCAGTCCAATAATTAGACCTAGTCTGAAGAGCCAACCTGAATGACAGATATAAGAGACCTGGACAGTACTTGCCACATTTCCAAAATTCATGTTTGGGGGTTCCAATGGCTAAGAAAGGGTGGTTTTATGTGGCTGCCTCTTGGAACTTAGACTGTCTGTTGTCTAAAGACGCACTGCCTCTTGGGTCTTCAGACATACAATAAGCAGAATGGGAGGAATGAGCTCACACTTAGAGAACTCTTCGTGCACCTGGCAATGGGCTGGGCACCATTGCACATAAGAATAAGACGCACACTGCAAATGAGAGCCATTAGCATTATCCTAGCCTGCTGGCTTCAGATAAACGACCTTCCCTTTCCAATATCTCTGCAATTGGGCATAGCTTATAAAACAACCTCAGTTTATACATATTGTCAGCCAGGTGACAGTTGTGACGTAGTAGAGGAAAACCTTTCACGGACACTTGCTAATGTAAACAAAACAACATAGAAGTGTCTTTTAAAAAAATCTTATTTTGCATACCAAGCCCAGTTCTCCCTGTCGTCCTGCACCCTCCACCTTCTCCCCAGTCTAGTCCCCATCCGTCCACTACTCAGAGAGAGTGGGGCCTCCCATGGGGAGTCAACAAAATCTGTCACATCACTCAAGGCAGCACCAAGGTCCTCTGCCTTGTTATCTAGGCTGAGCAAGGTATTCCTCTATAGGAAAGGGGCTCCAAAGAGCCAGGTCATGCACTAGGGATAAAAACTGGGTCCACTGCCAGGGGCCCCACAAACTGCCCAAGCCACACATCTGTCACCCACTTTCAGAGGGCCTAGTTTGGTCTTATGCAGGTTTCCTAGCTGTTAGTCCAGAGTCAATGAGCTTCCACTTGCTCAGGTCAGCTGGTTCTGGAGGTATCTCCATCATGGTCTTGGTCCCTTTTCTCATGAATTGCTCCTCCTTCTCTATGAATGGACTCCAGGAGTTCAGCTCAGTGCTTAGCTGTGGATCTCTGCAACTGATCCCATCAGTTATAGATGAAGGTTCTATAATGACAATTAAGGCAATCATCAATCCAATTACAGGGGAAGGGCAGTTAAGATACCCTCTCAGTTAATGCTTAGATTCTTAGCTGAAGTCATCCTCGTGGATTCCTGGAAATTTCCCTAGTGCCTGGTTTCTCACTAATCCCATAGCGGCTCCCTCTTTCAAGGTCTCTCTCTCTCTCTCTCTCTCTCTCTCTCTCTCTCTCTCTCTCTCT
>NW_004949119.1:4413830-4428264 GCF_000317375.1 Microtus ochrogaster
TCCTTTACCCAATTCAATCTTCCCAATGCTTCATGTTCTCCTACCCACACTCCTTCTTCCCTCCCTCCCCCCTCATGCTGCCAATTTATTAAGGAGATCCTGTGTACTTCCCCTTCCCAGGGAGATCCATGTATGTTGAGAGACATCTAGGTTGTTTCCAGGTTCTGGCTCATATTCAAATTATGAATAATGAAGCTCTGAAAATAGTTGAGCAATGTCCTTGTAATATGAGTGTGCATCTTTTGGGTATATGCCCAATAGTACTATTGCTGGTTATTGAGGTAGATTGAGTCCCAATTTCCTGAGAAACTGGCATACTGATCTCCAAAGTGGCTGTACAAGTTTGCACTCCCACCAGTAATGCAAGAGAGTCCCCCTTACTCCACATCCTCTCCAGCATAAGATTTCATTAGCCTTTTTAATATTAGCCATTCTGACAGGTATAAGATATCTCAGAGTTATTTTGATTTGCATTTCTCTGATGACTAAGGATGTTGAGCAGTTCTGTAAGTGCCTTTCAGCCATTTTAGATTCCTCTATTAAAAATTCTGTTTATATCTATACTCCATTTTTAATTGGATTATTTGATATTTTTATATCTACTTTCTTGAGATCTTTGTAAATATATTGGAGATCAGCCCTGTCAGATGTGAGGATGGTGAAGATCTTGTTCCATTCTGTAGACTGCTGTTTTGTCTTGTTGACTGAGTCTTTTGCCTTACAGAAGCTTCTCAGTTTCAGGATGTCCCAGTTATTTTCAGTGTCTGTGTTATTGGTATTATATTCAGGAAGTGATCTCCTGTGCCAGTGTGTTCAAGGCTACTTCCCATTTTCTCTTCTATGAGGTTCAGTGTGACTAGACTTACATTGAGGTCTTTGATCCACTTGGACTTGAGTTTAGTACTAGGGCATAGAAATGGATATGTTTGCATTCTTCTACATGTGGACATTCAATGAAGATGCTTTCTTTTTTCCATTGTATTATTTTAGCTTCTTCATCAAAAATCAGGTGTTCATATGTGGGTGGTCTAATATCAGCATCTTTAATTTGATTCCATTGGTCCACCTGTCATTTTTTGTGACATTATCAAGCTATTTCCATTACTATAGCACTATAGAAGAGCTTGAAGTCAGGGATGGTGATATCTCTAGAAGTTGCGTTATTATTCAGGATTGTTTTGGCTGTCCTTGGGTTTTTGTTTTTCCACATGAAATTGAGTATTGTTCTTTCAAGTTTGGTGAAGTATTGTGCTGAAATTTTGTTGGGGATTGCACTGAATCTGTAGATTGCTTTTGGTAAGATTGCCATTTTTACTATGTTGATCCTACCTGTCTAAGAGCAAGGGAGATCTTTACATTTTCTAATATCTTTTTCAGTTTCTTTCTTGAAAGACTTACAGTTCTTGTCATACAAGTCTTTCGCTTGTTTGGTTAGAGGTACCCCAAGATGTTTCATCTTGTTTGTGGCTATTATGAAAAATGTTGCTTTATGATTTCTTTCTCAGCCCATTCATCATCTGTATACAGGAGGGCTACTGATTCTTTTGAGTTAATCTTGTAACCTGCCACATTACTGAAGGTGTTTATCAGCTGTAGGAGTTCCCTGGTAGAATTTTTGGTCACTTATGTAAACTATCATGCCACCAGCAAATAATGAAAGTTTGACTTCTTCCCTTCCAGTTTGTATCTCCTTGATATCATTTTGTTGTCTTATTGCTCTAGCTAGAACTTCAAGTGCTACATTAAATAAAATGGGAGAGAGTGGACAGCCATGTCCTGATCCTCATTTTAATGGAATCACTTAGAGTTTCTCTCTATTTAATTTGATGTTGACTGTTGGATTTCTGTATATTACATTTATTATATTTAGGTATGTTCCTTGTATCCCTGATCTCTCCAAGACCTTTATCATATAGGGGTGTTGGATTTTATAAAAAACCTTTTCTGCATCTAATGAAATAAATGATCGTGTGTTTTTATAATTTTTCTTTTGGTTCATTTATATGGTGGATTACATTGATAGATTTATGTATGTGGAACCATCACTGCACCTCTGGGATGAAACCTACCTGATCATGGTGGACGATTTTTCTGGTGTGTTCTTGTATTAACTTTTCAAGTATTTTATTGGGTATTTTTGAGTCCATGTTCATGAGTGAGACGGGTCTGGAATTCTCATCTTAGTTACATCTGTGTGTGGTTTGGGTACCAGGGTAACTGTAGCATCGTAAAAAGAGGTCGACAATTTTCCTTCTGTTTCTATTGTGTGCAACAACTTGAGGAGTGAAGGTATTAACTCTTCTTTGAAATTCTGGTAGAATTTTGTGCTGAAATAATCTGGCTCTGAACTTTTTTTTTTCTTGGTTGGAAGACTTTTGATCACTGCTTCTACTTCTTTAAGGGTTATAGGTGTATTTAAATTGTTTCTCTGTTCTTGATTTAATTTTGGTATGTAATCCTATCCAGAAAATTGTCCAGTTACTTTAAATTTTCCAATTTTGTGGTGTACAGGTTCCTGAAGTATGTCCTGATGATTCTCTAGATTTCCTCTGTGTCTGTTGCTATGTCCCCCTTTTCATTTTTGATTTTGTTAATTTGTTTATTCTCTCTCTGATTTTTGGTTAGTTTGGTTAATGGTTGGTCTATCTTGTTGATTTTCTCAAAAGAACCAGTTCTTTGGTTCATTGATTCTTTGTATTGCTTTCTTTATTTCTATTTTATTGATTTCAGCCTTCAATTTGATTATTTATTAGCATCTACTTCTCTTGGATGGCTTTGCTTCTTTTTGTTCTAGAGCTTTCAGGTGTTCTTTTAAGTTGCTAGTGTGAGATTTCTCCAGGTTCTTAATGTAGGCACTTAGTGCTATGAACTTTCCTCTTACCACAGCTTTCAATGTGTCCCATAAGTTGGACTATGTTGTGTATTCATTTTCATTGAATTCTAGGAAGTCTTTATTTGTTTATATTTTCCTTGACCCAGGAGTGATTCAGTTAAGGATTTTTCAATTTCAATGGGTTTGTGAAGTCTCTGTAATTAGTGTTGTTGAATTCCAACTTTTTAAACCATGGTGATCTGATAAGATAGAGGGGGTTATCTTAATTTTTTTGTATCTGCTGAGGTTTGCTTTGTTAACAAGTGTGTGATTAATTGGTGAGAAGGTTCCATGAGGTGCTGAGGAGAAAGTATATTCTTTTGTGTTTGGGTTCTATAGATGTTTGTGTTCTATAGATGTCTGTTAAACCCATTTGAGTCATAAATCCTGTTAGTTCCTTTTTTTCCCCGTTAAGTTTATGTCTGGTAGTCCTGTTCAATGGTGAGAGAGGGGTATTGAAGTCTCTCACTATGTGTGTGGGGTTTGATGTGTGATTTAAGCTTTAGTACTGTTTCCTTTTACAAACGCGGGTGTTCTTGTAATTGGGGTATAAGATGTTCATAATTGAAACTTCATCTTGATGGACTTGTCCTGTGACAAATATGAAATGTCTTTCTTCATCTTTTTTGATTAACTTTAATTTGAAGTCTATTTTGATAGATATTAGGATAGCTACACTAGCTTGTTTCTAATGTCCATTTGATTGGAAAATCTTTTTCCAACCCTTTACTTTGGGGTAATATATCTGTTTTGAAGTTGAGGTGTGTTTCTTGTATGCATCAGAAGGGTCGATCCTATTTTCAAGTCCATTCTGCTACCCTGTATCTTTTTATAGGTGAATGGAAACCATTCATATTAAGAGATATTAATGATCAGTGATTGTTAGTACCTGCTATTTTTGGTTTTGTTTATGGTGATGGTATTGTGTGTGTTTTCCCATTAGATCAGGCACTCTGCCTCATCGGGTGGACAAACCCCTCGCGGTCCTGACTTCCTTGCTCGACTTCTCCCTCCTTCTGCTCTTCAACTGGACCTTGAGAGCTCAGTTCGTTGCTCTGATGAGGGTCTCTCTCTCTCTATTTCCATCTGTTGCCGAACGAAGATTCTACGGTGATATTTGAGAAATCATCAGTGCGATAGTGGGGCAAGGACAGTTCAGGCACCTTCTGCTCTGCTGCCCAAGGACCTAGCTGGGGACATTCCTGTGGACACCTGGGATCCCCTCTAGTGCCAAGTCTCTTGCCAACCCTAAAATGGCTCCCTTATTGTAGATGTCTTCTTCCCTGCTCCCAGAACCATCCTTCCTCCATCTCCACCCTCCCTCTCCCCCATTCTTTCCCCAGTCTTTCCCTTCTTTCTTCTCTCTCCCTGTCTCCCCTTTAGCCTACCTTACCCCTACCCCTACCCCTAACCCCATGCTCCCAACTTTTGCCTGGCAATCTTGTTTGCTTGCAATTTTCAGGAGGATCTATATATGTTTTTCTTTGGGTTTACCTTGTTATTTGGCTTCTCTACGCTTGTGAACTATAGGCTTAATGTCCTTTGTTTATGGCTAGAGTCCACTAATGAGTGAATACATACCATATTCATCTTTTTGGGTCTGGGTTATCTCACTCAGGATAGTGTTTTCTATTTCCATCCATTTTCATGTAAAATTCAAGATATCATTGTTTTTTTACCACTGAGTAGTACTTTACATTTTCTTTATCCATTCTTCCATTGAGGGACATCTAGGCTGAATGGGAGAAGATCTTCACCAACCCCGCATCAAACAAAGGTTGATCTCCAAAACATATAAAGAACTCAAGAAACTAGACATTAAAATTCTAATTAACCCAATTAAAAAAATGGGGTACTGAACTGAACAGAGAATTCTCAACAGAAGAAGTTCAAATGGCCAAAAGACACTTAAGGTCATGCTCAACTTCCTTAGCAATCAGGGAAATGCAAATCAAGACAACTTTAAGATATCATCTTAAACCTGTCAGAATGGCTAAAATCAAAAACACCAATGATAGCCTGTGCTGGAGAAGATGTGGAGTAAGGGGAACACTCATCCATTGCTGGTGGGAATGCAAACTTGCGCAACCACTTTGGAAATCAGTGTGGCGGTTTCTCAGGAAACTGGGAATCAACCTACCTCAGGATCCAGCAATACCACTCTTGGGAATATACCCAAGAGATGCCCAATAACACTGCAAAAGCATTTGTTTATCTATGTTTATAGCAGCATTATTTGTAATAGTCAGAACCTGGAAACAACCTTTCTTCACTTTCTTTGCTTCATTAAGGGATTTGTTGATTTCTTCTAATTTTTTGTTTGTCTTTTCCTTGACTTCTTTAAGGATATTTTTCATTTCGTCTTTAAGGGTCTCTATCATCTTCATAAAGTAATTTTTAAGGTTGCTTCCTTCTGCTTCATCTGCATGGGAATGTTCATGTCTTGCTGATGTAGAACCACTAGTTTATGGTGGTACCATATTGCTCTTTGAATTGTTGGATGTGTTCTTACACTGTTGTTTACCCATATCTTCCTCCAGTTGATGCAGGTGGTGTCTGTGTCTTAGGTGGTCACTCTTCCTCCAGGTGCCTCTGATGAAGGCTGATATGACTCTGAAACTCCTACAGGTGTAGGTGGGGCCAAGGCTCTGGTGACCACAAATGATGTGGGGGATGGCTGGTTGTGTGGGGAGTCTGGTCCTAGGTCTCTGAGGCTACAGTGGACGAAGGTGGGGCATGGGATTTGCCACCAGGGACAATGGCCTAGAAAGTCAGGCCCTCCAGCTGGAGACTTAGATACTCATGTCTCCTTGAAGTATCTTAGATCAGTTTGCAGTGAGTGTGTTGTATAGATTGCTTTAATGGCAAAAAGACAAAGCAGAACAAGACCAAAAAAAAAAAAAAAACCTTTATATAATTCTATATTGTACTGTTTATTTGAATAGCAAGAAGTTCAGAAGAAAGTAGTTGTTGACAAAGTTTGAACAGCACAAGCCTGTCAGAACCAAGCTTTAGCTATTTTGTTATCCTTCATGGATCCAAGATAACTGCTGAGACGAAGACGTCCCACTGTAATGACAGAAGTAAAAGGGAGTAAAGGCAAAGTCAGTGTTATAGTTTAGAAAGAATTTGAATGTGGCCCCAATAATTCAAGTATTGATAATTTTTAATCCTCACTGTGTTGAAACTTAATCCAGCTCTAGTGCTTATGTGTGAGGTGGTTTGGACAGATAAGGTTGTTGTGCCTGAGTCTTGCAATCGGATAAGGGTGGATTCCTAAAAAGAAGGAAGTAAGGAGAAGATACACATGTGATGTCCTGTACTGTCATGAGATTCTGTCAACAAGAACCCTATCACCAACTACAGAATCCTGAAGCAACTAACTTTAGCTAAATAAACTCCTCTTACTCACCAGCTCTCAGCTTCGAGCATTTGGTTCCAGAACCCGCAGGAGACTAATGAGCTCCCTTTGCTAGGATTCCACTTCTTTGCTCTGACAGCTCTCTTTTATCATTCATTTGTCACATGTTTCTGGAAAGAAGACTGGAGGTTTTAAACATCAAGTCACATGACATCATCTTGGTATTCATAAGAGTAGGATGATGTTACTCAGGAAAGGAAGTGGGATGGATCCTGAGAGACTCCAGGATCTGCATGCCCATTGCACTGACTGTGAAATTGTGGCCTAAAGAGCTTACGCATGGGTCCTCACTGTCAGCTCTCTCATCACATTAAGGAAGGATCCTGTTTAGTGACAGGGTGTGTGGTCATCCGGGGATGAAGACAGAGACTGGCCGAAAAAGCCCTATTGAAAGACACATTGCTATTCTCTGATATTACATGATATATGATCAAATCTGTAATCTAAATCTTCCTGGATGTCAATTATTTGTTTGATCCTCAATTTGTGTCACAAACCATCTTGCTACTTTTTCTAAGATTCTTGAGTGGAGACCATTGTTATCTATTTTAAGGTTTATTGCTCTTGCAAGTGTTGTCTCTCTCAGGCTCTCGTGACTCATGAATTCCCTGAGAAAGTCTTGAATATCTTCATCAGTTACTTAGAGGATTCTTATGGGGTGTGGAGAGAAGTGTGTTTGAGGCCTGAGTAGGTCAGTAAGGGATGGTGAATCCCAAGTGTCAAGACAAGAAACTTGGAGAGATGATTGAGATCCCCTGCTTCTCACCCTTCCCAATCTCCAACACCACACACACACACACACACACACACAGACACACAAACACACACACACTTTAAGTAGTCCATGGAGCTTCACCTATACCCCTTGCCCTAGGTTGTAGTCAAATCATCATGGTTGGATTTAAGTATCTTCAGGTTCAGTAAGAAGAACTGGCTGTGCAGAATTTGACCAAAGAGGAATTAGTGAGAAATCTTCTTTTGAAATTCTACATATGACACTGAACGGAGGAGTGTTTATCATTTTTTACATCACAAACCACTAGAGTGAAGCCTGGAGATGCTAGCAGCCATCTACCTAACCACCAGAAGAGGCCTTATCAGAGAAGGACACTCTCACACAGAAAACTGGATTTCCCATTATGTGTTTCAAATGAGGCTAAGCAAACCCAAACTGAAGAAATTTAATGTGTGATGATACTGTAAGATTTCAAACACTTGCAACAAACATGACCCTGATATTCTGGAATGGACACAGCAATGCCACAAAAGCCAAATCCCAGGCAGCTGATGAATTTGTGGGTGTTCAAATCAGGCTGTCATCTAAGAGTGCTTAAGGCCAGTTGTAACAGGAGCTGAAAGGAGTGGTTGCATTAATACAGAGAAGTTGAAATCTAGTTTTCCCTTATATCAATATATTATATATGTATGTATGTATATATGTATGTATGTAGAGTGAATAGTGCATAGAAATGACCCTGGAAAGACTGAGGGCAGGGCAAAATACAAGAAATGCTCATGGGAATACAAGGATCCACACTGCTCCTATCTCATGGAGATGTCTGTGCTTACACCTGTGAATGTACTTCACATTTCTTTTTCAAATACATGAAGTGTTCATGTGGCTAACTGAATTAGCAGTGCTTTTAGGCAAGTTTCTACAACATCCACTTGGCCACTGATCAAGTGCGTATGCTAGCTCTATGGATTTGGATTCTTGGGTGCCACCAAAGCCATAGCTACTACTTTAATCACACAAGGGTCAAGGGAGATTTCCCTTCCATGGTCTGGTGACCAATGGCTGTCTCTCCCACTCTTCCTCTCAGAAAAGAGCATCAGGACTTGAAGAGATCGGAGGCTCGGTGGTTAAACGATGTGAGTCTTCCAGAGGACACAAGTTTGCTTTCCAGAACTCACACTAGGCAGTTCGGAGCCCCCTGTAACTCCAGCTCCAGCCGATCTGATGCACTCTTCCGGCCTTCACAGGTACCTTCACACTTGGGACTATGTACCTCTTTGTAACTCTCTCTCTCTTTTCTCTGTCTCTGTCTCTGTCTCTGTCTCTGTCTCTCTCTCTCTCTCTCTCTCTCTCTCTCTCTCTCTCTCTCACACACACACACACATATACAAATAAAATGAAAATAAAAATAGCCAGGAATGGCAGCACATGCTTTAATCCCCACATCCAGGGGGGCAGAGGCAGGCATATTTCTGTGAGTTGAAAGACAACTTAGCCTATGTGATGAAACCTAATCCAACCAAGGTTAAATGGTGAAACCCTACCTCAAAATATGAAAAAATAAGGACTCTTTCAAAATGATTATAACAAACAAAAGTTGATGTATTATACCCAACTCCTCTTCAAACTATTACATTTTCACTGTTAAAATGGATGAAACTATGCACATTGAAGGAG
This sequence comes from Microtus ochrogaster, assembly GCF_000317375.1. Lineage (NCBI taxonomy): Eukaryota > Metazoa > Chordata > Mammalia > Rodentia > Cricetidae > Microtus > Microtus ochrogaster. The sequence goes on from NW_004949119.1 coordinate 4,422,537, forward strand.
AATTAGCCGTGTCATTGTTATTTAATTTTTACTACACATCTTATACATATTTTCATGGAAGGATATGTGCACATTTCATGTGTCATGCCTGAGGTGCTCTGTATGCCAGAACCAAATCCAAGCACACAGGCAAGATGTAGCTAGACCATAGGAGACTGTGGGAAATGAATACGAAGATGACAAAGTAACAGTGACTCACTCTAAAGATGCTAATAGACTGCATGCTGCCTGTTATCGCGGGCGCTGTTGGCACTGAGTCAAATTAAAGGATGGGGCAAGTTAGATTAGTGTGTCACTTTAAATTGAAACATGCTCCAATGTGCTACTTGAGCATAATAGAAGAACACCTATGGACCACCATTCGTTGGCATGGTAATGTATTAAGTTAAGATGAATGGGGTAGCCAGCTGAAGTGGGGACTAATGATGGTCAAATCAGTGGTTAACAAGCTGGAGGCCTGACATATATCAGGTTAGAAAGGAGAGATAGAGCAAGTGTTGAGGGTCCTCCTACTGACGCCTGATGAGGCTAAAAAGCTCAGCAGGTCCTGGGAAAACAACTAGTCTCCTTTGAGACTGTGCTGCTGTGGACAAGAATTTGAACACTTCACCCCATCTTTCTTCAAGCCCCAGTATTCTGTCCCTCCAAATTAATGACCAGCCACCTTAAAATATTGTGTGAAGCATGTTTCTCGGCAGAAGGAAACTGAGGTGGTTATTCCCTTCCCAGTACATTACAGAAGGATCTTCTTCCTTGTGTTTGCTGTCACGTGACTGAGGCCTAGACCCTCCAAAGACAAATTGCTTCACCTCTAGCACCTCCTTTCACTGTCTTGTTGTCAGCTCTGAGAGGTACCTACTCGGCATGGCCTGTGGCCTTTGCTTACATCTGCCTGTCTCTTGGATGCCTGGAGCTATCTCTCCTGCCTCCCAACCTGAAAACCTTTCCTGCCCAGAACAGTGTTCCTTTCACATCCATCCACTCTCCTAGTGCCTTCATCTCACCCCTCAGAAGTATGAAGACCAACACCCAAGCAAGGAACAGTAAGTGTGAGGTCTCATTAACCCATCCTTCAGGGTGCAGTGCGGGGTTTTGGATTTTTGTTTTTTTGTTTGTTTGTTTTCCTTAGACATATCCTTTGTGGCAGGCAACCGAAAGAGACCAACAGATGTTATATAGATATCTGCTAAACAAATGAACCATATCTGAGTTTATGAGGCCAATTCTAGGGGTCAAACTCCAGGCTGTGGAGCCATATGAAATCCTGAGGTCAAATTCTGCCTTCTGCATTCCTGGTCATGTGGCCCTAGATCACCTGGCTCCTTAACCTGTGGGTTGGCTATCCCATTAGAGGTCATATTTCAAATATTCTTCATATCAGATATTTACTTTATAATTCATAAGAGTAGTAAAATTACAGTTATGAAGTAGTAAGGAAATAATTGCATGGTTGGGGTCACCACAACATGAGGAACTGTGTTAAAGGGCTGCAGCATTAGGAAGTTTGAGAATCATTGTCCTAGACAGTCAGCTTCTGTGATTCTTAATTAAAAAACAAACAAACAGACAGACGAAAACCGGAGGTGGTAATGGGCCCAATTTCACAGACTTGGCTTACAGGCTGAGGATTAGAAATGTCAGTACCCAGAGGGGCTTTCCCCAATACACTGTATGCACACCCAGTACTACTAACAGGACATTCCCCTTTGCATTCTGAAATAAAAGCCAGAAAGGTTTCATTCGACTTCCCTGAGTGATGTTGGAGTTAGAATATGTGCCCCACCATTCTGTATCATGTCGCTCTTTTGACATAATGTCTAAAGGAGAGTTTCTGGTTTCTGAATGTTGTTTTCCACCCAGTTAGCAGTGTTTATAACTTGGAGTCAGAGCTAGCAAGAATGAAGGTTTGCTGAACAGTCTCAGTCATGGCCCTTCCCCTCCCTGTTGCCCAAGTCCCTGCCTGTCCTCTAGTGCCCCACCTCCTCTTTGCTCCCATGCTGTCTTTTTACCCATCTCTCCCTCTCTCAGCCAACCATTAATCACCATTCTTGCCTTAATGACCTCCCCGCTTCTCTTCCCTTCTCTCTCACAAATACTTACGAAACTACAATTGATTTTTGCCCAAACTTGTAAAAATGCCACCAAGACTCTGTGATAGAAGAGCTCCATGCCACCCTCAAACACTGACAGCTTTTAGCCCCAATGTATAAGCTAGTAAACTGCCGAGAAAATCAGAAAAGGTAATGCAAGTAAAACAGATGGAAACAGTTCATTCCCAAAGATGAAACAGTTCCCTTGCTCAGCTGTCCACAGAGCAGAGGCAGAGGCACCGCCTCCCATGCTTGGGATAACCATGTCAGCTGGATGCCCATCAGACGTTCCGTGGAGGCCATATGCCACAAAGCATGAGACTTCTGTGATGGCGCTACCAACCTCTTGTTGACTGTGCTGTGATGCCTTCCAGCATTGCTACCCATCTCTTCCACATTAATCCTCCCAACCAGTAGGTCTGAGCAGGGCTTTCTCAGGGCTCAGCATCCTCTCAGCCATTCAGCAGGCCCCTGTGCATCCTATGGGCTCCAAATTATCTCTGGACACACTCTAACATGAACCAGGAAACAAATACCTTCTCCAAGTCATCACAGAAAATGGCTCTGTTGCCCACTTGGGTCAGGTGAGTTCGTGGATCACAGGGAAGTATGATTACACCGGGGGAGGTCATAGAGACTTAGGCCCCCTTTATGTTCTCTTCTCTTAACCTAATACTATTCTTGAGCTCCTTGAAGCGGGGGGTCTGTACCCCTTTTCTAAAATACAAACCAAATTGTGTCACCCATCCTTTGCCCATGAAAAGGTGACTCCCAACAAAGCAAGAGGAAAAAGAGGATGCATTTGCTTCTCCTTCTGGCTCCCTTGGTTTCTGTAAGTGTACACTTTCCCTCTCGGTGTCATTGAAGTGTTATTTATCGATCCTGCTGAGAGCAGCACTAAATAGAGCCTGAGCTGTTTTACATCGCTGATGAGAAGGCAAGCTCCATAACTCATCGTGCCCAATCACTCTTCTCCCTTTTTCTCTTCTGTAGCTCATTACAGAAGCAGAAATTAATACACTTGGACAGAAGAGAAATGAGTTCAGCTGCTCCTAAGGTTTTAGAAGGGAAGCGAGTGTCCTCAAGGGTTCCTTAAGAAACACTGACAGATGGGTCAGAAGGTCATCAGCAGACACACACTCACTGAGACCCATCAGCTGTGCCCCAGTGACAATAGACCAGAGGTGCAGCATACACTTTTGCTTGACCTGAGATCTGGGGAGTAACCTAGGCAAAGAGAGTCCCTCCACCCCCTTTTCCTAATCAGAGCTGCACAGCTGTGAGCCTGGGCATCCTAACACACAAAGCAAACATGGAGCATTTTCTCAGAATGCCCATTTTCCTAAGATTTAAGGGGCAAATGTGCATTAAAATAAACAGGCCTATATCTTAAAGTTGAATGTAAATGGACATGAATTTTAACGGGAAACTTCAAAGAAATTTCTTTCATTCTTGTGATGAGCCTTTTGGGCCATGCTTCATATCCTGGCTGACAGGCAATCGCTTCATTCCAGCTTTGGGGACTTCTCTGATGAAATACTCACCAGCCTGGCAGCCTAGTCATTCTGCTCCTGTGAAGTTGTTCAGCCAAAACAATTGGCCTAGAGTCTGCTTGAGAGGGCCAGGCTGCTGGGATGCCTGCTAGGTGGATAGAGATGGCAATGTGAAGATTCTTCTCCAGCCCTCAGCCTGTGGTTGCTGCACTGCAGGTTCATCACCATCTCCTGGCGAAACTCATTCATACTCAACTAAACTGGAATCCTGACACCAGCTGGGTACTATGGGCATCAACCACTGTCTCTCAGGGGAGCTTACCTTGTCAATATTCTCATACGTGCAACTGTTCTGCACCCCAGAATCCTGGAATTGACACTGGCTCTCATGGCATTACTGAACGGGGCATGGGAAATGATAGCATGTTTCTGACGGCTCTATCATGTAAAAACATGTTGTATATCATAACTAACCACCTATTGACTGAATTATGCCTAGAAAATACAATAATACAACTGAAAGTTACATTTGATCTAAGAACTAAATATCAAACACGGGACTAATTTAGCCAAATTTCCCCACTACACACTAACTAGAGGGCAACAGTAAGAATATCTCGGGGAGGGACAGTGGTGGTACATGCCTTTAGTCCCAACACTTGGGAGGCAGAAGGTGGTGGATCTCTGTGAGTTTGAGGCCAGCCTAGTCTACAAGAGCTAGTTTCAGGACAGGCTCCAATGCTACAGAGAAACCCTGTATTGAAAAACCAAAAAAAAAAAAAAAGAATATCCCAGGGGGATATATTTTCAGACTATAAAAACAATGAAAAACAGATAAACCTGTCAAATACTTATATAAAGGTCTACCAGATGTCCAGCGCTGTTCTACAACAACCTGGAGTTATCTTCTATAAATTTCATGATAAGGATATATAATTTATCTTCATTTTACAACCGAATAAACAAAAACAGGAAGAAATCAACGTCTTTTTAAATTATGTTTACTTACTCTATGTGTATGTGTGTATGTTGTGTGTGTGTGTGTGCGCACATGCATGGATTCACACAAGTGTGGAGGTATGAGTACAGTTTTACCAGGAAGGGTCCAGGAATGAAAACTGTGTCCTTGGACTTAACAGCAGAAGCCTGTAGCCACTGAAACACTGACACTTACAACCAAGAAACTTGCTTAGGATTCCAGACTTGCTGTTGTTTGGACTCATACTTGTTTGACTTCCAAAAAAGTGAGTTTCTTATACGTTGAGGATAGTACAATAAGTCCCAAAGCCTCAGGCTCTCACTCACTGACACACGAGGGGCTCCAGGGTCCTCCGTGTGTTTTAGTTTCCTCACCTCTAAAACAAAATAGCCTTGATCCGAGGAAACTTAACACACTGGGGAAAGGACAGTGTGGAACTGAACTTGAAGTCTGCAAATGATTCTGATAGCTTGAAGTTTATACTAACTGAGATGAACATGGACATCGTATAGCCCAAAAGGAAGTTCTTTCAGTGATGCCTTTTAGTTTGTATAAACATAAGATGGGGTGAAAACTCTCCAAACTCAGTGATTTGAAATAAATTTTGAGGAGATATATGTATACATTTATAAAACATGGTAAGTATAACCTACATTCACATATAATCATAATCATATACAATATAAATATACAAATATGTGTATATCCACAAAAATGTTTGTCACTATCAACATGTTTCTTTCATCAACCAGCCCTGCTTTACCCCAAACTTGGGAAGTCTCACCTCTTACTCTTTCCTCATCTTTCCTTTAAGTCTCTGCTGGTTTCCAGCTACTTCACAGTCCCTAACTTTGCTTAAAAGCATTTCTAATTTCTCACATTGAAAAGTGAATTGCCAAACGAAGTTTAATACAGAATGTTTTGTACCAAGAAAACTAATGCCTTATTTCACGCCCCCCCCATGAATGCCAAAAGCATCGTAGACTCAAGGCTCATGAATAATGTATATCATCCAATTAAGTCAAACACTGTTCAGTTCTTGTGACTGGTGTGCAATGCTAGTTCTGGCCTTAGCGTGGGTACCAAGGCTGGGGGTGGGTAGAAGTAGACCTTGGAGAGACAAATGTGTGTGTGCGTGTGTGTGTGTGTGTGTGTGTGTGTGTGTG
>NW_004949119.1:4428364-4443247 GCF_000317375.1 Microtus ochrogaster
GTGTGTGTGTGTGTGTGTGTATGTGTGTGACAGCTAAGCTCTTGAAACCTGGAGCATGCTCATTATGCCCGTGGAGATTAAGTTCCCATGCCAAGTCCTCAGAGAGATGGGAGAATTTTCTCAACAATAAATAAAACTCATCTTAAATTTCTGAACCCCGAAACCTGCTCCTCAATAGCCATTGTTGGTCGGTCTCCCTGTCTCATGCTGGCCAAACCATCCAGTTTAATTGGCCAGCTCCTCTCCTTCCGAAAGCTGAAAACTGAAATCCTTTCCAATGAGAGTCCTCAGGACACCTCCTATCTAAGGCCACAGCAGTGACTCCTGCAGAATTCATTCTCCTCTTTCAGCTCAACTAAGGTATACTTTTTCTGCGAGTGTGTGTGTGTGTTGGGAGTGCCTGTGTATGCGTCAATATACACGCACATGTGTCTGTACAGATAAATGTGTGAGTACGTACACATGTATGTGAATATAGAAGCCAGAGAATTGCTTTGGCCACTGTTTCTCAGCCACCTTGCTCTTGTTTTGTTCTGTTTTGTCTTTGAGACTGGCTGTCTTACTAGACTAGACCTCACCCAATAGCCTAGGCTTGCTCAATGGCCAGTGAACTCCAGGGTTTCTGCCTGCCTAGTGCAGAATTGCAAGCATATGCCATCATACCTAGAGTTTACTTAAAAAACAACACAAAATCAAAAAACAGGTTTCTGAGATCAAACTCAAATCTTCACACTTGCAAGGCAGGCACTTTGCTGACTGAGCCATCCCCAAAATCAAAAAACAGGTTTCTGAGATCAAACTCAAATCTTCACACTTGCAAGGCAGGCACTTTGCTGACTGAGCCATCCCCCTCAACTCTGAGCTCTTCAACAGGCGGTCTTCGCCTTCCTCTTGGGGCTACTGAATTAGATGCATCTTGAACTCAGCTACCAAAACCACAGGCCAGGAGGGCCTGATACCAAGACATAGCTGTTTGGTATCTACCCAGACAGAGGAGGGTGGTCACTTCACACCCAGAACTTCATTGTCCTCACCAGAAACAAAAGATTTTAAGCAACTGTAGCCTGGATGGTTGCAGGACCCATGCACATGCTGTGATTATCCTCTTGGCTTTGAGTGCTCACACATACTCACTTACTGCTTTGTAATAGGACAGGAGGAACGCCCAGGGTTTGGGCCAGTCTGATCCTGATTAACATCGTTCATAAAAATACTCATTCATCAGGGCTTCCATTTGCAGCATTTAGTTGTGCCAAGTAACAGAGCAATCCAGTGGTTCCTCACCATTATGCCATCTAATAATAAATGCTGGAGACAGAATTTGGGGGAGGGGCTGGGGAATCTGAAATCTCTTCTTATAACTCAAGACTGACAAGTACTGCCCTGATATCTCTTGATGGATCCAATTTAACACGAGACGAAGCAGTGACTCAGACTAACTTAAATATCTCAAGACGAGTTTCACCTTTTCCTGGGAGGCTGTATCAGTTCAATTGCATAAGTGCAAATTTATTGAAAGTGGCTTGGTGCTTAGCTTTTCTCTATTGGCAGTAATGGAGTTTAAATTTATAGCAGGCTGATGAATTTCAGATAAGAGAACCATTACCTTACAACAACATTAAGGAGAAATATATAACTCCGATTGCTGAACCTCGAATGTGTATTGTTCAAATGCGGGGAGATGGATGACGGGGGCCGACATTTGCAAATGCAATCCCTTTCCATCCTCACTGTGCTAACCCAGGAGCTTGAGAGCATGGCACATTCAAGAAAGCACTCGGGATAACGATGCTTTATAACAAAATAGTAGGGAGAGAATATGATCTACAGGGAGAGATTTTTCTTTCTCTTTAGTAATATAATTGGAGGTGTCTTTTGGCAATGTGCCAAGGCTGTAGCATGGACTTGGGTCATTCATTTTTGGTACCTATAATGTGTCTCTCCTGTGGGTTATTTTTCCTCAGTACAAGGCTTTGTCTTCCAAAAGGGAGGTACTCTAACACCATAGAGATTGAAGTAAAGGATACAAGGACCTCAGGAAGGCTCAGGGAGACCTGGACTTCTCTGTTATCTTGAAGTTACATGGGAAATGACAAAAGAGAAGAAACACTGCCACAGAGTTACGAGAGTCCTTGTTGGATTTTCAAATGGTCACACCAAACAAATGACCTCTTTAAGTTAGAAAAATGTAAGATACAGTTTTACTGTGCATATGGTAATCAGAGAACTGAAAAAATGGGGGGGGGGCTGGTTCCAAAATAGAACATGTTTCAGACCATGCAATGAACTTAAGAATCTCACCCAATTCTCATATGCATTGTGGGAAGATTTCATTTAGACAGAAAGTATTGAGGTCTTTTGTGGATGTGTTTGTTTAACCATTCTTTCTCTGGTAGGTTGTCAGTGTAGAGATAAATTGTGAGATGTTGTATGTTCGTGAACACACACACACTTATGCCCGTACACTCCCCCATACCTGTGTATGTGGAGGCCAGATGGCAATGGCAAGTGTCTTCCTCTATAGCTTTCCACCTTAATTTTGAAGCAGGATCTCCCACTGCTCCTGGAGATCCCCGACTTGGCAATGCTGGCAGAGCAGGAAATCCCCGGATCCTTCTCCCTGTCTCTTATAGTTACAAGCACATGCTGCCACCATGGTCAACACAGCTGCTGAGCACCCAAACTCAGCTCTTCACCCTTGCACATCTTGGCTTTACAAGCTAAATCGTCAACTTAGACCCAACATGAATCTTTTTAAGCTTAAGCAAAAGCTAAGTGTATGTGGTGATAGATATGTCATTCAGTTTAAATTAATCATTTATATATGCATGTGTGTGTCTTTATGTAGGTGAATTACCATACCACATAAATATATGTAATTATTATTTAATAATTAAAATAATCTTTTAAGAATTGAAAAACAGTTTTGTTGCCAAGAAGTTGGTTTCTTTTGGGTCTTATTCTTTACATCTATAACATGTACAGAGTGCGTGGCAGGTTCACTAGGGAGGGGTTCTTGGAGCTACAGTGCTCGACAGTGAGACTTCAAAGGTCAGATTCCTTTTTCCCTCACTGAGGAGGCCTTCTGTGCCTATCCAAGGGGAGGCGACCCCGCTCAGCTTTCCCAGGCCTCTTTTGTACCTGACGGTGTGAGGAGAATCTGTCCTGTATTTTTCTGAGGATGGGAAGGAAAGGGTGAGGGAACGATTCATTTCTCTTCATTTCCTTGACCCTCGTGGCTAAGCAAAGGAAACCATGAAAATGCTGCTGTCAATTTGGACCCCAGGTCCTTGGATTCTTTTCCTCCTCAGGACACCAGGGGCAGAGAATGAAGGGAAGAGATTTATCAAATCCTGTGCCCCTCTAATCCCTCATGTGGGGTCTCTTCTGTGTGGCTCAGACTGTTCTCCATCACCAGAGGAGGCCTGGCACTCAAAATGCAGTTAGTTTTAAAAGAGAAACCCCAGCTTACTGCAAATAATAACAGGGGAATTTTGTGTTGAATGAGACATTTATTCTGTGGTTATACACAGAGCAATTTTTGCAAAGAAAAGGGACTGGATTCGGTTGGCTACTCATTTATTTGGAAAAGAACCGATCATTAATTGAATCCAGCAATGTACAAGGGAACTTAAAACAGCAAACAGCTTGTGCTATGCTGGCTTTTTCTCAGCTAACAAATGGCTTCTGGTGTGGCCCAAGCTTGGAAGGGCTGAGACGGTGATTCTGGGTTGAAGCAGTTGACTGCGGGTCCTTGGTATAAATAATAGCTCAAAGAAGATCCAGACAACATGGACTTTAATTGAAAAAAGTATTTCAGATGCAAATGGCAACACAGTCACCCATGTGACTCCTGGGATGCCAGCTGTACTTTTCCTTTGGAGGCTCTGAAGTCCTACTAATAAGCTTGTGCGTGTGTCTATGTGTGCACATGTGTGCAGGTGGAAGTGTATGTGGAATCAGAAACTGATGGCAGGTGTCATCCAAACTCCCTCTCCAGAGCCAGGTGTGGTGACACACACCTTTAATCCCAGAGGCAGGTGGATCCCTGGGAGTTCAAGGCCAGCCTGGTCTCCAGAGCAAGTTCCTAGAAAGCTAGGGCTACACAGAGAAACCCTGTCAAAAAAAAAATCAAAAATAAAACAAACTCCTTCTCCATCATTTGAGTCAGGCTCTCTCATTAAACCTGGAGTTTACTGGTGGAGCTAGAAAGCCCCAGGAACCTTTCTGTTTCTGCCTCCCATCCAGCACACTCTGCGTCCATTTCTTTTCTTTGGTAAGTACATTCTGGGATCTGCACTCCCGTGCTCATACATGCAGAGGCAGCACTTTAGTGACTGAGCTGCCTCTGAGCCCCATCAATGGGAAGTCAACAGAGAACGTTTAAGCTTATGTAACTAAAACTAGCAACAAAATTTCTAAGGTAGCAGAAAAACAACAGATTCTTTCATTCAGTTATCAAGTCAATTTTCTAAAGGAACTCAGAAGGCCTGAGAGAAGTGAGCAGCTTCTACATCTCTGTCTCCATCTGGGCTCAGAGGGTTTAGCATCAGGGCACTGCTGGATTAGGAAGGACAGATTGCCTTTTTTTCCTAATCCCATTTTAATTTTTCTCAAAACTCATAAAGTATCATGAGAGTGCTTTTTAATTTTTTTCTGAAAAGCAGGAAATCGTAAGATTGATAAATAGGTTGATGTGAAGCTGATGGCTTGGTTAATTCATCACCGAGCTGAGGAACCACTGCAATTCATGTCAATTCAGACAATTTTCAGGAAATGATTTGAATCAATTGCTAATGAAATTGAGAAATTTAGGAGCCGCTTTCTGACTTCCCAGTGACAGGACTCATATTTAACTCAAGAGATGTGACAGTTAATGACAACATAAAAGTACTATGAATTATTTTCCAGATCATGGGAAAATTACAGCATCTCCCCAATGAAATGGTGCTAGGATCATCAGCCAGAAAATAAACAGGCTTAATCACAGGCTAAGAAAGCCGCAATGCTGTTTAAAACCTCAGTCCTTTTTGAAATAAACAAAGACTATAATCCTTGGAAATAAAACAATATTTCATAACCCTGTTTTTAATACAGAGTGATAGACAAACTTAGCACAATTGATATTACAAGCAAAAGACTATAGGTGGAAGTTACTGTGGACTGCTCTTCTATCTAATTGTTTTAAGGCAGTGATTCTCAGCCTTCCTAATGTTGTGACCCCTTAATACAGCTCCTCATGTTATGGTGACTCCAGCCATAAAATTATTTCATTGCTACTTCAATAATGTAGTTTTGCTACAGTTATGAATCGTAATGTAAAATATCTGAAACGTAGATGGTCTTAGGCGATCCTCAAAGGGGCTGCACCCCCGGGTTGAGAACCACTGCTTTAAATGCTTAAAATGCATGAGCTTCATTTTCCTCTTGTGCATTAACCCTTCAACTGAGATTCCCAGCCCTTCTTATGTGCTGTATATCATTCCATAACATCATTTCAAGTTAGACTTGTAAGTTAATTTAAAGTTACATCCAGATATAACAAGACAGTTATTGTGTACTAATTAAATATCAATGGCAAGTGTGCTGATCAATATTTAATCTAATTAAGGTGTACACAAGGCAACAGCACTGTGTAATTAACTGAAAACAGCACCAGCAATCCGTGCATGTTTAAATTTTTTATTAATATGTTTGTTAAGAATTTTTAGATCATGCTGTTTTATGGGCTTGCTTGAGAGATATAAAATGAAAATGTTTGTCAAGATGCTACTAGAGCAACGACTAAGTGCAGCTTTTAATCGTGGTAACAGTCCTTAAGGCTCCTGTATGGATCCAAGACCCTCAGTAAGGATGAAAGATACTCCTGCCATGGACAAGTGCCCACACAAGCAGCCATCCCGGTAAGGTCTTTCGGGGGGAAAATTGGAGAGTTCCTTTGCTGCTTTGGAAGGATAATCTAAAGGAGAACTGATGCATACAAGGGGTTCAGATTAGCTTCAGGATTGTATGAGATTATCCTTTGAAGAGTTAGAGAAAAAAATGTTGAGCAAAAAATATCAAGATTTCTCTAACATGGGATTTTAATACAGTAACTGTACACACTCATATGAAATTAAAAGTTAGTAGAGATGACCTTTGATGAGAGAATCCTTCTTTTAACTTCGGCCATGCTTGTTTGGTATGGTTTGCAGAAGCCCTCAAGGTGATTGTAAGCTCAGGAATGGGAACAGTGTACAGGCAATAATATGGGCAGGACCACCAAGCCCACATTGGTGCTGAGGAAATCAAGAAGGACAAACTCAGAGTCAGAAATTTAGTAGAGCTGCTTCTTGGAAGATTTGCACTCCTGTTGCACTGATGCCCTTGAGCCAGATAGACACTGTAAAGTTATCCGTTGCAAATGCAGGGAGATGTGTTTAGATATTCTCTGTCTCCAAACAACGGTAAATATTTTGTATATACAAACCAATAGAGAGAGCAATTTGGTAAAATAGTGATTTTATTTCAGACTTGTGTTGCCTCCTTCAATTTTAGCATTTATCGTTGAAAGAATATAAGAAGATCCTGGGGCAATTTACTGTCTTCCGCCATGCTTAGTATGTATATCTTGCCTAAGTGTGGGGCTGATGTTTCTATGTTTTTATCTCTGTGAATGAGGAGGTGAGGCTAACTCATACTCTCGTCCCACTTCCTGCCCGTGAGTGATGGAAAGAGGGTTCAGCCATCATAGATTATACACACCACATATTTCCTCCTCTTTCTTCAGGAGGGCTGCAAATGCTGAAGATGACAGTTATGGAAGATGGAAAAGCCATAAAGGTGTTGGATAAAAATCCAACTACTAGAAGCAAACTTTTAAATACTTCTATGTGACTGTGTTGGTAATGAAGCCATGAAGGCGTGCAAGGAAAGCTAACGAGGATGGCTGAAAGTGATTTCCCTCACCTCTGGCTTTCTAGCACTCTGATGTTTAAAATATTTTCAGACACAATTCCTCTTGTGTTACCAACCCTTTATTGCTAGATGGTTTTTAGACCCAAGCCACTGCTAAGGTCAACTAAAAGAAGGCTCACAAGGTTCCTGCCTGAGCTCAGTGTGGTGGTGGCCAGGCTGCCCAGTTAGAGTAATCAGCCTCGGAGCCCAGGGCAATCAGTGGCTGGAGTAACACAGAAAAGGGAGAGGAAAGGTCTGCCTCAGTTTGACCACAGACACCTTACCCTGTCCACTCGTAGGAATGACATGATAAAAACACTAACATTTGATTGCTTTTTAATATCAAAACTAAAACAAATACTAAAGATATTTTTCAGTATAGGAGAAATTAATAGTTAAACTTAAAAATAGAAATAAAGTAAAATGAAGCAATATTCACAAGTTTGGGTGAGTCTACCAAGAGTGACTTTTTAGTTTCTTGTAATGAAATTCTTCTAACTGGCCTATTATCTCACTCAGTATTAGTCTCCAAAGGATAGCTGGATTTTTTATTTTCCTGTACTTTCCTCCCTTCCTGCCTGCCTTCCTTTAATTCACACTCTACCTCAGTCTCTCTCTCTCTCTCTCTCTCTCTCTCTCTCTCTCTCTCTCTCTCTCTCTCTCACACACACACACACACACACACAGACTTTTTCACACAGTCTCATTGTGTAACTCAGGCTGGCCTCCAACTCACAATCCTCCTGCCTCAGCTTCTACAGTGTTTGGGTTCAAATATTTACTTTTTTGTGTGTGAGGGGGATTAAGACAGGGTTTCTCTGTAGCTTTGGAGCCTGTCCTGGTACCAGCTCTTAAAGACCAGGCTGGCCTCAAATTCACAGAGATCCTCCTGCCTGCCTTCTGAGTGCTGGGATTAAAGACGTGCACCATCACCATTCGACTCAAAAGTTTACTTTTTATTACTAGCTTTATTAAGATTTATTTCACATACAAAAGAAATCATCAATTTGAAAACTACAACTGTATGATCCCGGTATAAATATCTATGGATGGCTGGAAAGTAGGTAGGTAGATACACAGATGATAGAAAAGAAGGGAAGGAAGGGAGAGAGGGAAGGAGGGAGGGAGAGAGGAAGGGAAGGAGGGAGGGAGGGAGGAATAAAGAAAGGAAGGAAGGAAGGAAGGAAGGAAGGAAGGAAGGAAGGAAGGAAGGAAGGAAAGAAGGACCACTACAACAACAATCACTAAGATCCACCATAATTCCATTACCCAGGAGACTAGTCCAATCCCCTCCCCTAAAGTTCCCCTCTTCTCCTTTCCTACCAGTCCAGTCCCTACCCAAAACAACCACTAAATGACTAGCTATTGTTGGAATTTCCAGAGTTTTACTTCAATGGAATTGCAGAATCAATGGTTTCTGTATCAGCCGTCTTTAGCGTCCAACAATGCTGAAGTTTTTTTTTTAATTTATTTATTTATTGAGGATTTCTGCCTCCTCCCCGCCACCGCCTCCCATTTCCCTCCCCCTCCCCCCATCAAGTCCCTCTCCCTCATCAGCTTGAAAAGCCATCGGGGAACAATGCTGAAGTTTTATCAATTCACTGATGAAACCCCTTCCGCACAGCTCAGCAGAGCTTTTTGTGTTGATGTCACATGATATGCTCATCCACTAACCATTCCATTTGCCCGTGTTCTGTTTCTAGACTATAGTTATGATTATTAACTAGATATAAATATTTGTGTGCATGTTTTTTGATAGGCATGTTTTTATATTCCATAATTACTACTAAACATTGGGAATGCCAGGTTGAGCAGTTACAGTATGTTTAATTGTGTTCAAAAATTAAAAAAAAAAACCACCAAGTGCTATTCACATTGATAATTCTGTGATAATTCCACTTCCAAAACTTGTCAACACGAAACTGCTCTTCATTCCATGATGTCAGCTGCTCTTCTGGGTATGTGGCAGTGTTTAATTCTGGTTTAAATATCCATTTGTATTTTCTACAAATGCTCACTATCTTCTCATGAGCTCATTTGGTTATATACAATCTTTGATGAAGAATCTGTTCAAGTAATTTACCCTTCATTGCCTTTTATTCATTATAAACTCAAGCTTTGTAAATTCTAGTGAACATGGGACTTCTTTATTTTGAAATTATTTATTTATTTATGTGGGTGAAATCTATTATAATATTTTCCCTTTTTGTTTTGTTTTGGTTTTTGAGACAGGGTTTCTCTGTTTAACAGCCCTGGCTGTCCTGGAATTCACTCTGTAGACTAACCTGCCCTCAAGCTCACAGAGATCTGCCGGCCTGTGCTTACAAAGTACTGGGTGGGATTAAAGAGGTAAACCACCACTGCCTATCTATAACATTTTTTATTTGTTAATTTATGATTGTATATTCAAATGGTCAAGATTTTCATAACATTTTTCAGGTATTTGTTTCGTTTTATAAAATTCATCATTAATTAAAAAAAAATCTAGCCATACTTTTTACTGGGATGGAGACTCTATTGAAAAAGTCAACATATATCACATTATTCTTTTTTCAGGAGCATGAGCATTGTAATTTTCAACATCATGGAAATCATCAACAAGACTGGATTGGCTGGTCTCTGTTTTTCTTTCCAGCACTATGATTATAGGGACACACAACTATGTGTCCAGGCCTTTTCATATGAGGTCTGCAGATTAAAATTAGATCCTCATGCTTCCAAGGCAGGCATTTTACTCACTGCGATATCTAAGTCTGATATCTTATAAGGCAGACAGTCCTGCTTATTTATGCTCCTAAGGAGAAAGCATGTGTCTTTTAGCTTAAGGAATGATATAAAAGAGCAGGTTTTTTTGTTAAGGAGAAAGGTAAGTTCTCAGTCGAGAGAAAGGTAGAGACACAAAGAATGAAGAAACATACTATATTCATGGACCTCCAATCCTGCCATTTAGCTGTGGTGACCTTCAAATTAAACTACACATAAAATGCAATTACGATCAAACTTCCATAAGGTAGTGTGGTAAGGTGGTTTTCTAAAATTCCAGTGCAAATATGAAAGTTCTAGAATTGCTAAAACATCTCTGAGAAAGGAATAAACTTGGATTAAATCTTTTTGTTTGAAAAATATTGTAAAGGTGAAGAAAAATTTTAAGGTTTGACATTAGATAACTAAACTAGAGTTTTTGAAATTTGAGAACTTCTGCACTTGAATATTCTATTTCACTTAAGAAATTAACAATACCCACAGAGAATGCTTGTAAGTCACATCTAATAAACTACTTAGATCAAGAATATGTAAAGAATGTCAAGTTTGACCCAATTCCAAACATGTACAGGCTAGGAGAAAGCTCAGAGTGAGGAATAGAGGGGAAAATGAAAGCCAATATTTAAAAACCTGAGCAATAATTTCTAAGAATTAAAGAAAGACTCATATTCTTAAGTTGCAAGGGTTGATAAAACAAGAGGAAGATATACACAACATACCCAGTGCTACACTGGAATAGACACACTTTAAATATTAGTAAGGAGAAAATGGCAATTATTGCTATGAAACCGATATGTCCAATCGCAGCAATCACTGTGGGTCCTCCAAGCTACTCTGTCATCATAAATGTAAAGAAAGCAAGACTTTTCTTTTTCTCAGCCCTGTCTAGGGAAATCAGCCCCATTTGCTCACACGGTGACTATCTCGAGAAGCCCTACTTGTATTTTCCTTTCTGGTCTCACTGATCACTAGTGTTTCTGGGTTATCTTCCCAATGCACTTCCCGTTCTGCTATCTTTGCCTTACATTCTATTTCCAAAATTGAACTACTGCAAAATTTGTCACCAATACAATTGTACTCTGTGTTGTAATGAAATCATCTCTTGAAAGAGCTGCAGAAAACATTTGACTCTAGAACTCAATACCCACATATAATATGGAAAGTTGAGCTTAGATTCAGAAGTCTATTAATTATAAACTGTGTCAAACACTGACTCATTGGATGAGGATGACTCACACAATAAGGAAAAAATGTATTCAGAAGGAAACAGGAGCATGCATGAGAAATTAGCAAAAAAGTGAGAACCACTTGTGGTTAGATCTAAATAATGATTTATTATAAAGAATTTTAATAATAATGTGAATTAAAATTTCAGGAGGTTGCCACATGGGCTTTACTGGAGGTTAGGAACAAAGCTGAGAAAAATTAAAGTTCTTTGGAGGAAGTAGAGTCCCTAATTAACTAGTTCCAGGCTTGAAAAGAAATCAAAACTAAAATAAATGGCAGAAGTAACTCACAGAAGGATTGCATAGTTAATGGTGTTTGTCATAACAGCTCTTAGAAAAGCAATATACTAATTTCTGGACACAGCCTCTCCTCCTTTATTATATAATGATCTTTCCATCAAAGCACCCATACCTCAAAACACAGACACACACCCTTCACACACACAGGCACTCCCATAGAAATAAATATAAGTGGATATTCTCTATGATGTGACATTGTAGTATTATGATTTTCGGAGAAGATGGATTTACCCATTTACTAGACAGAGTTCTAGTCAGGGATTCTCATATGGAACAAGTTTAAACTGTGGGTTATAGTTCAATGAACCAAAACATTTCATTTGTGATATTTGCCAAGTGAGAAGGACACAGGGGAGATACTTCTTCAATAGCCTGCTGAGCTTATGTGATTTTCCCATGCTTCAACAGGCCTTTAGCTTTAGTTCTTATTTCCTTAAATAGATATTTATTTGTTTTTCTGTAATTCTAGGATTTTAGTACCAGATCCAACATGCATTCAAAAATGTTCACCAAGTACAGGATGATGGATGTACCTATACTAACTCAACTCTGAAATGTCGTCTTCATCTTTTAGCAACATCAACATGGATTGTCTCGTGTATTTATTGACTATAAATGCTTGTGTACTATATGAACTTGTTTCACTGTTCAATTAATTCCTCTTTCTGTTTGTCCTATGTGAATGTCCCTGGGGCTAAAACAGAGCACATCTACATTTTCCCATTAGAATTATAAGACTGGAATTTTTCATTTTATAGCTGACACCCAAAGAGCTCAGAAATCATCATTACAATAGAATTGTTCTCAAATCTACTAGAAAACAGATCATAGAGTAAATTTCACTCCAAAAATCTGAAAAGATGAGTGTACATAGAGAGATACAACTCTGGAGATTTGCTAATAGGGGCAAGAGCCAGTGGTGATGGGGGCAGGATTCAGTGCTATTGGGGACAGGAGTCATGGTCATTTGGGCAGGAGTCAGTGGTCATGAGGGCAGGAGTCAGTTGTGTTAGGGGCAGGAGTCAGTAGTCATGGGGGCAGGAGTCAGTGGCCAAGAGGTAGTATGGAACAATGGTCTCTATTCTGTCAATTATATTTTAAATATATGCTGATTGGCTAGTAGCCAGGCAGGAAGTATAGACAGGAAAACCAGCCAGGAAGTAGAGGTGGGTCAATGAAAACAGAAGAATTTTGGGAAGAGGATTCTGCTTTCTGCAGTTGTGACCTGGCCACAGAAGAAGGAAGATATGACTGCCTTGCTGAAAAAAGGTACCAAGCCACGTGGCTAACATAGACAAAAATAATGGGCTAATGTAAGTTATAAGAGTTAATAAGAAACCTGAGCTAATGGGCCAATCAGTTCATAGTTAATATAGACCTCTGTGTGATTTTTTTAGGACGTAATGACTGCTGGAACTGGGCAGGGCAGAAAACTCAGACAACAGTGGAGACAGGAGTCAGTGGTCATGGGGGCAGGAGTCAGTGGTCATGGGGACATGAGTCAGTGGTGTTGAGGGTGGGAGTCAGTGGTGTTAGGGGCAGGAGTCAGTGGTGAAAAGTTGCACCCCTCTACCTATCTCCCACTTTCTGCTTTGACTACAGGCAAAAAAGAATAACCACCTCTTTTCCTTCTCCATCTCCATCACAGAAACTTGCTACCCCCACGGGATACCTTTGCCAAAGAGCAGTGCTGCAAATCTAGGAAAACTGGGGAAAGAAAACATTTCCTCAGGACGACTCTTTGACCTGTTCCACCTACAAGTGATAAGAAAATGCAAGAGAAATAGAAACTTAGTAACCAGTGATGCAGGGAGAACTAAACTGGGAGGAAGAAAACAATAAACAAACATTAAACTACATCCTGAGGCAGAGGGCCACCACAGAAGGC
The DNA here is from genome assembly GCF_000317375.1 of Microtus ochrogaster. NCBI lineage: Eukaryota > Metazoa > Chordata > Mammalia > Rodentia > Cricetidae > Microtus > Microtus ochrogaster. The sequence goes on from NW_004949119.1 coordinate 4,441,478, forward strand.
CTCTTAAAATTTTTCCACTTGTAACCTATTTTTTTTCCAAGAAACTTTTTACACAATACTGATTGTGTGTATATTAAAAGGTCTACAAATCAAGCTTTAGTCATGGTAAACCATAAAGAAATTTCTCTTAAAACAATTCTTCATCATAAATATATATTTAACCACTCAGTAAAGAGAAAAGCAAATTCACAATGAGATAGATGTACCTGTCTATTTTTATGAAAGCTTACATCTTAACTGACCATTTCATGCTACAAGGAGCATCTTGAAGATTCCTCATAATCCAACAGAATCTTACTGAAAGCTCATCAGTGCTATTACCTTTTGCAGAAAGGACCATTTCAGGAACTCCTAGACATTCAGTCTAAATCCCAAGTCAACCTTCACTTAAGCTTTTTTATGAAATTCAAGTCAATGATTCAAACAATAATTTTCCTAAATCAAATATTTTACTATAACAAATCCTAAGATACATTAATTTGATACTTACATGCCTAGGAAGGAGAATGGAAGAAAAATAAAGCCTTTGTTTTCTGAAATGAAACCACAGCATTTTTGTCAGAGCAGAAAGTCTCATGTGCAGACAAAATTAAACTGCACTTCACAATATGCAATAGTCCCACATCCATGCTTCCTGTTTCTGTCAGCTTTAATTGATGTTTTATGGTATGATGGCATGTGCTATGTAAAGCATGTGTGTTTACATGTTTAGAAACACACCTACAGTGAAGTCACATGATACAATATAGGTAATTATGACAAGAGACACCTCTAACACATTATGCATTTGATTTCAAATTAATTTTTTGTCAATGTTTATTATACACTATTACCAATTTTTTGTTCTGATCCCTATGGTCAGCAAAATGATACTGGCCCTAAGAAAGAAAGGTCTCTTCCCTCCCTCTCATTCAACACCACACTAGCATATCTTTAGCAAAACAACAGGTGAAAAATAGAGGCTAAGAATGTCTGGAATCAAAAGTGATGGCACGAGTCCTAGGACACTGGTGGACCAGGATTGAGCCAACGACCAGATCCAGAGTCAGTGATCTACACCCAAACTGGAGTGGGACTGAACCAGCTACCTAGGACAAAGAGGGAACAAGCTCAACCAGGAGCAGAAGCCAAGAGTAAATTCATTCCCAGGAGCCAACCCAGTCCCGGGACACTGGCTGATCAGGATGGTCCAGCGACCAGATCCAGAGTCAGTGATCTACACCAAAACAGGTACAGAGGAGTAACCACTGAGTGAGCGAGCTAGAGCCAGAGACCGCTGAGGGTCCAGACATGAATCTGGGACCTTCAAGGGAATAGACCTAAGCCAGGACCCCAGTGGGTCTGGGAGTGAATCCAGGACCTCACAGAAACTAAGCCTGAGCCAGGACCTCTGCTAGTCTGGGCAAAAATCTGGGACCTCTGAGGGAATAGTCAGGAACCAGAGATCTCAGTGGGGCCAGGTATAAGTCTGGGTTCTCAGTGGGAGCAGGCCTGAGCCAGGACCTCTGTGGGACCAGGCATTGGTCTGGGACATCAAAGGGAATGGGCAGGAACCTGTAGCCTCTGATGGTCCCAGCATGAGTCTGGGACCTCTGAGGGAGTAAGCAGGTCCTCTGCGAGTCTGGACACATCAAAGCCTGGGACCTCTGAGGCAGTAGACCAGAGCCAGAAACATTTCAGGTTCAACTCCAAGCCAGAAACTTCAGCAGAAGGGGGTCCAGACCAGGATTTATAGAAACAGGGCAAAGCTGGCAACCTAGGCCAAAGTAG
>NW_004949119.1:4465387-4481463 GCF_000317375.1 Microtus ochrogaster
TCTCTCTCTCTCACACACACACACACACACACACACACACACACACACACACACACACACACATTCTAATGTCCTGCTCAGGAAATGGTGCCAACAACAGCTAAGGCAGGATTTAGCATCTGAAATCTATATAACCCCTGATCGGCATGCTTGGAGGCTAACCTCATCTAGATGACCCCTTACATGGGTGTTCAGGAGATTTGTTTATTAGGCAGCTGTTGCACCTCCTAAATTGGCAGTCTATATTAACTCTCATCTGTGGCATTGGTGAGAGTGCGAGAATTAACATATAGATCCCATTAATATCTTTTAGCAAGCTGTGAAGACACTGTAAAGGCAAATTTTTCTGTCTTCTTCTTGTAAAAGTATACTGAAGAAAGAATCTTTCAAATCAATAACTATAAGAGGCCATCATTTAGGCAATAGAGAAGGCAAAGGAATTTCATACTATAGAGAACCCATTGGCTGAATCACCTTATTAAGAGCTCTTAGATTTGTTACCATTCTCCATTTTCCAGATTTCTCTTTTAACTACAAATTCATGAGAATTCCAAGGGCTAGTTGATTCTTCAATATGCTGAGTATTTAATTTCTCCCGTACTGGCTGTTCTAAAGACTAAAGTTTCTTTGTTGTTAAAGGCCATAACTTAACCCGTACAGGTTTGTCTCTCAATCATTTTTAAATTATGACTATTGGTGTCTTTAAAATATCAGCAACTGTGTGCCTTGTTCGTGTACAATCTGAATGATTGGTGACTGTTCTTTATAATACCTTGTAATATTTTTCCTAGATACATATGTCAACTTATGTTTTTTTTTCTAAAATTGGGGAAATGTTAATCATATATATTATAGCATATAAATGCTATAACAAATACATTTCCAAAAATTCATTGCTGTTTTAGCCACATATGGTTTTAGTATTCCTCTTTGTCCTTTTGGCCCTATAAATTCAACCCATTTCACACTCTGCTTTATCTGAGTTCCAGTCCCTAAAAACTGAACATTTATGTCCTGAAGAGGCCAGTTTGGTTGTCAAAATTCCGATGAAATTATTTTACATCTGCACCTGTGTCTACCAGACCTTCAATGACATTGCCATTTATTTGTATTTTTAATTTTTGTATTTGTTCATTTATAAAAGTTTACCAAAACACTCACTTTATATTTTCTCCTGAATTTTTCGTTCTCTATTCTATAGCTGCTCTATTTTCCAGAGTAACATGGCTTTTTCCATTAGTCATTAGGTTCTTTAATTGCTCTTGGAAGAAGTTTCCTTCATGATGACAGGAAATGACTGAACTGGTCAAGGAGTTTCCCAAAGGCAAACATGACTATCTTTTGTTGACCTACATTCACTTGTGCAAATGCCTGCCTTTGCCACACCTTCTGCATAGTTCAGAGGGAGGGGCATTCTGAATAGATGATGCCTACATAAAACATTGTTTCTAGGAATACCCTGTTTACAATTGTTTTAAGGTGACCTTATTTGCAACAGTTTAAACACTTGACACTTCAATTTTTCTTCAAACCTCTGGAAATCACCTCTCCTATCCGAATATCACCATGGTCATGAGATTCAATATTAATTGTATTCCAGATTCATTCTTCCAAAGGTGTTGACCTTGTCTTTAATGACCTAATTATCCTTTTTTAATTGAAAATTAGCATTTTCTTTTTCCTTTTTTTGGTGTGTGCATGTATGTGTGTGCACATGTATGTAACTGTGTACATGTAGGTGGATACGTATGCATGTGTGTTGATGGAGAGAGGGTCCCTTTTTCTGGCTGCCCAGCTAGCTTATACCCAAAATAATCACACAGAAACTATGTTAATTAAAACACTACTTGGCCATTAGCTCTAGCCTCCTATTGGCTAACTCTCACATCTTGATTTAACCCATTTCAATTAATCTGTGTTCACCATGAGGTCATGGCTTACTGGGAAATATTTAGCATGTTTGACGTGGTGTCTCCATGGCAGCTCTCTGTGCTGCTTTCTTCCTCCCAGAATTCAGTTCTGTTTTCTCTGCCTACCTAAGTTCTGCCCTAACAGGCCAAGCAGTTTCTTTATTGATTAACCAATGAAAGAAACACATAAACAGTAGGACCTCCTACACCATATGTGTACATGTGGTGTGTGTGTGTGTGTGTGTGTGTGTGTGTGTGTGAGAGAGAGAGAGAGAGAGAGAGAGAGAGAGAGAGAGAGAGAGAGAGAGATTCTGTGTGTGTGGTATGCATGTGGAAGTCAGAGGTTGACACTGGGTGTCTTCTATTACTCTCTGTTGTATTTAGAAATCATATTTGTTTGTTTGATCATATGTGTGAGTGAGCATGCCACAGTGTGTGGGCACCAGAGGACAATTCTCTGAAGCTGGTTCTCTCTTTCCCTCTTGAGAATTAGCATTTTCAAAAGCCAGAGAATCAATTATTATTTGCCTAGCTTTTGAATTTGGTATCATTCTATTTACTGCTGACATCAATCTTTGTAAGAAATCTGAGAAAATTTCTTTTGGGGCCCTATAAAACTTAAGTAAATGATTCAATCTTCTTTCCTACTTCTTCAGTTCTGTCCCAAGCATTCAAAGCTGCAGCATCCCACCTTTCTATATTAGTATAATCTCCTTCTTTAAGAATTTGATCTTGGGAGATTTTTCATACCTCTGGCTTTACTCTGTTGTTCAATAGTCTTAGCCTCTTCTCTGACCAGGTACTTTATGTAACTGTGGACCAGTCTCTAAAACAGCTTTAACCAAATCTATCCAGTGTTTAGAAATAATTCTATTACAAACTGACCACACCACGAGTTTAACATTTGCTTCAGAAAAGGTAAATGCATGCCATATGAGACTACTGCTCTTGAATCTCTTTAAAACATTGACACAGGAGTTCATTCAGCTCTTACAGTGACTCTAATATTTGTCAATTTCTGTAAGGCAACTGGATATATTAAAGTTGATTATCTGAAAACCTTGGTCTGTTTCTCTCTATTCTTATAATGCAAAACTAAAATTGGATCTCCATTAAATTCCTTTCTCCTTTCTCTGGATTTGAATATTTTTATGATCCATCTTACTTTTTCTAAAACTTGTATCTTATCAGTCAGATTAACTAACTTTATTAGTAATAAAACAAAAATTATAATGCTGATAATGTTTACGATTGACATTACATAAATCTCATCTTAATTAGTTATCCTCTCATTTAATTAACCCATTGTCTAACTGCCTAGAATTTATCATAGGGAGACCCAAATCCCTCCATTGTAATAGTGTTTCCCATATTTTAATATGGGATAAAACTCTCTCTTTTAACTAATTCTTCCCTTTAAGAATTCCCAATTGTCTTACCAAATCTGCTGCCAATGTTAAGGAAGATGTAAAGCTTATTGCTACTGCCTAGAACAGTAAAATCCTTACTGGATTTCAAGGCAGCTACCTAGTATGGAGGCAGCCAAAGAAGGGGGTTCAGGGAGAGGACACGATGAGAGAAGAAAGATAATCCTAGCTAGTAGAGTGTGTACTCTGGCTGTGTGTAGTTCTGGCCAATGCAGGTGTCTGTAAACCACAGGCACATGGCTTTTTCATAAATTCATATGCCAAATGTTGGATGCCATATATTGCACACATAATAAAAACCCAGAGACAGATATTGGGGTTCACCTGAAGATCAGAAAAGCAAAGCAAAACAGCCAACCACTAGAGAGACCTTTTACTGCTACTAAATCTTCAGAACGAAAGCAGAGATTCTGTCTCCACGAATCCTCAGACTCCATACTCCACTGAGTTCCTGTATCTTCCCCTTTATGTTCCTCTCTCCACCCAGCCATATCACTCTTGTGTCCACCTCCCTAGTGCTGAGATTAAAAATATGTGACTCTCATACACTGGGATTAAAGATGTGAACCACCACCAACTGGAACTTTTTCTGAATCGATCTTGTGTAGCCCAGGGTAGCCTTAAACTCATAGAGATCTGTTTGCCTCTGTCTCCCAAGTCCTAGGATTAAAGGTGTGTGCAAACACTCCCTAACCTGTATGTCTAGTGTGGCTACTTTGCCCTCTGATCTTCACAAAAGCTTTATTTATTAAAACACAAATAATATACCACTATAAGACCTATTGGAGTATCCCCAACAAACGAAAACAAGCAAACCTGTCCTGAAAGGTTGCTGTTAACACTCTCAAAAACTTACTTTGCTCAACTGCAGACTGAGATGACCTAGCATACAGGATACACAATTAAAGACCTGATTAACAGTGTCCCCATATAGCACAAAGTAGTTTAGAGAGGAAAAAAACTATGCCCATATTACCAAACATTGTTTATAAAAGTTCTTTTACATTTAAAGGGGTATATGATATAGATATGAATAATTTGTGTTGGTATTAATCTTGATTTATTGATACAAGTTATATGTATATGTATTTCTGATCTTTATTAAGGTATTGTAATTGTGTAGCTCATTTAAAAATGTAATGTATAATTAGGAAATATAGGTTGTTAATGGATAATCATTAATAATAGTCAAGCTTGTAGTCAGTTAGATTTTCTAGATATATGGAGATATATTTCAGTTAGATAGGCACTCTTCATATCTATAAAAAACTACAGAATAGAGGATTTAAAATGTTTTAATAACTTAGGGCTTTTCATGACAATGAGACATGTCTGCTCTTGGCAGCACCAATCTACTTCATGAGGAAGATGGGCATTGAAGAGGCTCCTTATGGAGTTTGATAGCCATTTGGGCAAGAAACTGCTCTTGCCTGGACTGATGCATAAACTGGACACAAAGAACCCGCAGAGAGAGGACTGCTGAACTTGCCTAAATGTGAGATGGTCTTTCGGGGTTCCTGCTTCATGAAAGAGTCTGTGAGACATTCTGCAGGACACAGAAAAAAGTGCCTGAACTGTCTTTAAAATTTCCTGCTTCATGGAAATATCTGCTGGATACTATAGACCTGTAGGCTGAAGATGGATGCCTCAATGGTACAGAAAAACTTTACTAGACTGTCCAGGCAGCAAGATGTCTCTGTCATTTCTAGAGTTTTGAAAGTTGCTTACTCTTGTTTACTTAGGTAATATTATATCCTTCTGGAGTCTTTGATGGAGTTGAAGAATGGATAGTTATAATTATAGTTTTCCTTTATTATGATAAAAGATAAAATAGATATAAATATTATAACTGTAATTCTTGCTTGATAACTGTTTTGTTATATGTAATTTTAGTGTGTTATAATAAAAGCTTTTCTTTTTTCCTTAAACTGAAAAGGGCAAAGGATGTAGGCGGTCCTTCTGTATTTGTTTTGCTTTCATTGGTTATTAAAGAAACTGCCTTGACCTTTTGATAGGTAAAAACTTAGGTAGGAATGGAAAAGAGAGCTGAATGCTGGGAAAAAGAAAGCAGGCAGAGAGAGCTGCCAAGGAGTTGCCAGAGTCAGACATGCTGAATCTTTCCCAGTAAGCCATGACCTCGTGGTGACATACAGATTATTAGAAACGTGTTGAATCAAGATGTGAGAGTTAGCCAATAAGAGGCTAGAGCTTACGGGCCAAGCAGTAATTTAATTAATACAATTTCTGTGTGGTTATTTCCGGGTTAAGCTAGCCGGGCGGAAGGGCAACAAGCCCACTCCTCCCTACTACACTTTCCCTGTGCTAACATAACAATGGATACATGACACTATGATCTTCTGGAAACTCACAGAATTTACAGGACAAGGAATGAACCTTAATGCATGCTTAGCATATAAAACTTAAACAATTATTTAGAAGACTAGAGGATACTGGATTGCATGCAGACTGTGTCAAATAGATCATACTATACTATGAATGATGGATATAACCTTATTGGATTCTGTAACTTTGAAAATGAGCAGAAAGTATAAAACTATGGAAACTGTCTACAAGCACTACATCATTAAAAATATATACAAGAGTACATATTACAATTCAAATACTATGCACGTGTGAAGGAATCAAATAATAACTACCTAGATGACAGATATGTTTGTAAGTTTTATTTTACTTTTAAAACTGTGAGTGTGTGTGTGTATGCACATGTGTGTGTGTGTTGATGATTATGTGCATAGGTGTATAGTGGCTTGCAGAGCCTATATGAATATTGTTAGATACCTTGGAGCTGGAGTTGTAGGTGGTTGTGAGCCGTGTGACATGGATGCTAGAAACTGAACTTGGGTCTTCTGTGAGAGCAGTATAGGCTCTTTACTGCTGAGGCATCTCTCCAGTCTCTCCAGCCCCTAGATGACAGATCTTGAGAATGGGATTTCTCATTCCAAGCAATATAGGTTTCATATAAAGAAGGGGAGAGGATTAGAAAGGATCATAGATTCCATTGTAAGTGTACTAACAGGTTTTGTGTGTCAACTTGACACAAGCTAGAGTTGTTAGAGTGGAAGAAACTTCAGTTGAGGAAGTGCTTCTATGAGATCCAGCTGTAAGGCATTTTCTCAATTAGTGATCACGCCCATGGTGGGTTGTGTTGTCCCTGGGCTGGTAGTTCTGGGTTCTATAAAAAACATGCTATGCAAGCTATGTGACACAAGACAGTAAGCAGCACGCCTCCATGGCCTCTACATCAAGTTCCTGCCTTCAGGATTCTGCCGTGTTCTAGTTCCTGTCCGGACTTCCTTTGTTGATGAACAACAATGTGGAAGTGTTAGCTGAATAAACCCTTTTCTCCCAAACTTGCTTTTGATCATGGTGTTTCCTTGCAGCAATAAAGACCCTAACTAAGATGAAAGAAATATTCAATGACAGTATAAGTTTACATTTGTCTTAACACAGATTTCATGTGAATAAACACAGAAATAATTATATATGCACATGATGGCTAGTAGATATATGTATTTACAAGAGTCTGGAAGCAATTTTTGACACTTCTTAGCAGAAATGACAGCAAACACTCAGCTCTTGGCTTGAATACTATTGTTTCATAAGAGAAATTATGTTATAGAGTTGGGACAGTGAAACACAGTGGAATCCTGTCATATCAGAGAGTGAAGAGTACCAAACTAAACAAAACCGTAGGATTGCATCCGTGATACACAGGGGTCAACTGGAAGAATTCACAGTGGCTACAGCTTCAATATTTTGAACAACAAAATCAATGTTAATAACATGGGTTGGAGTATATTACAGAGTATAACTAGAAATGGAGTCCATTTTGAAATAAATGATTAATTCATTAAATGAACAAATGGAAATAGCTATGTTTACCTTATGGAAGACTCCCAAACAATTGATATTTGGAAGTGACACATAACTTTTCACTCTCTTAAGTGTATACAACCTATCCTATTTCCCTTCAAATCATATGGAAATGGCCAAGGGGAGAGGAAGGGAAGTCTCATAGTGGAGAAACCTGACATTTTCTCTGCCATGAGATCCAGTTTAAAATAACCAATGAAACTCACAGTGAAAGTATATAAGTTATCATGATGAAAAAATGGTACTTCAGAAATCTCATTGTTGTCTAGCAATACAGAGTTATAGTCCAATATTGAAACAAAAATATCAGACAGATGCAAATTAAGAAACACCTAATACCAGATCAATCTTCTTCTAAATTGTTGAGGCTATCAAAAACAAGGAAATTTCTAACACTTTGTCCTAGTCAAAATTGACGAGTTGTAATGACTGTAGATATTATTCTACTGTAAGTGAAATCTTAGGACAGAGAAAGGAAATTAGCAAGAAGAGAGCAGCCAACAAATTATGAGAGTTTGTGGGGGAAAGGAGACCCTCATTCACTGAGTGGGAATTCATATTGGTGTGGCCACTCTGGAAATCAGCATGGAGAATCTTCAAACAACGAGAAATAAACCTATGATATGAGCCAGCTACAGCTTTCCTAGGGCATATGTCCAAAGGACTTGACAGCCTACTTCACGGACACTTGCTCAGCCACGTTCACTGCTGCTCTATTTGTAAAAGCTCAGAAATAGAAACAGCCAAAATGACTTTCAACTGATTAATAGATAATGAAAGAAAATGTAGTACATATACACAATATGATAATATTCAGTTATTAAAAAATAAAAACATAAGATTTGCATATAAATGGATAAAACTTGAAAAGATTGTATTTATTTTTTATTAGGCTCATTGGTGTTTTGCCTGATGGCATGAGGGTGCCAGATCCCCTGGAACTGGCATTATAGACAGTTGTGAATTCCATGTGGGTGCTGAACCTGGTCCTCTGGAAGAACATTCAGTGCTCTTGGGTGAACTGTTTGTCAAAGGAGCTGAGTTTCTACGGGTGAGGTTTCAAAAGCCCACACCATTCCCACTTAGCTTTCCTGTCTCCTGCTTATGTAAACTCTCAGTTACTGCTTCAGTGCCATGCCTGTCTTCCTGCTGTCATGATCCCCACCATGGTGATCATGGACCCCAATGTAACTCTCCCAAACCGTAAATCTCCCAAACCTTTTAATACACCTCAGTTATATTGTCTGCACAGCCATGTGTCCTCTCTCACCCGTGGCTCCTAGCTCCAAATCCTCATATTTGAGTACACAATGTGGGTTCAACCATAGAACCCAGAAAAGTGTAAAGGGCTATGTGGGGGCACTCGGAAAGGAAAATAGTAGGATACAGGTGTTAGGGCGCCGGAGATGGAAAAGCAGGATGGGGCAGAAAAGCAGGAGGGACATGCCAACAGGGATGGGGCAGAAAAGCAGGAGGGACATGCCAACAGGGATGGGGCAGAAAGCTCAATATAGAAGAACAGAGGAGAAATAAACAGCATCAGGATTGTTTTATAAAGCCTCAATGAATCTTCTTATTTTATATTTACATAAAATCATATGATACATATATATGTATAGCACACACACACATACACTTAAAGAAGGTTACATAATTAAGGCTTATGATCCTCCCCACAAGAATCATAGACTAACAAAAAAACAGAACTAAGCACAAGAAATTGCCTTTGGAATGGTTAGTAAGTGTAGTCCAACATAGATTGTGACTGTTGTCCTGGATTGCCCTTAGCTTGACCAAAGTCTATAGAACTTAGGATATTGCACACATAGGACACTGGACTTGGACAATTGGAGCTCATTCTGTCCTGAAAGCCTCCTTGCTGGGGTCTAACTTCTCTGCTGCCATAACCTGCCCTATAAGCTGCAAAGGGAGGAAGGCAATTAATGGTGCTACTAAGATCATGACACCTATGAACCACAACCATAACCAACATGACAAGACAGCCATAAAGGCGTGATAAGTGACACCGAGGTGTTGGTTGTAGCCTACAGTTGTCTAATCGCTCATAAGGCCAATTCAACAGGAAGGAAACAATACCTCCTACTAGAACCCTAGCCATTTTCCTGGGGTTAGGGAGGACATGAACCTTAGGGAAGAATCTACTACCATTACTTTGTTAGACCAGCATAATTTCTAAGTATATTTTAAATTTTACCTGTATATGTACAGGTAAGTATAGCTTCAGCTCCTCATCAGTGATGGTTGTCTTTATAGTAAATGGAGAACATTACAGAAAACCCTAACTGGAAACAATGCAGAAGTATACAAATCGTGGGGAGCCCAGTCCCAGTGGGTGCATCTGCATCACAACTACTCCGTTCATAGGAGCACAGGGCTGGAAAGAGGGATGGAAAAATGATAAGAGCCAGAATACCAAGAAATATGCTGTGAAACAGTCTTTCATAGAAATGGCTGCATAAACAATTATAAACAATGGTATTATCAATAGATATGCTAGTGTAGAAAGGTAGCAAACTCTTGGGACCATACTTTTGAACAAGAAACTACAAGCAACTGCAGAGAGAGAGAGAGAGAGAGAGAGAGAGAGAGAGAGAGAGAGAGAGAGAGAGAGAGAGATTCCCCTAGTTATGAGGCTCCTAATTGGCTGCCCAATACAGATTAGTCAGTTCCGAAATCATATACTCACAAATACAAAAAAAAGTGTCAGCTGCTTGTACTTCTATAATTTTACATACATACATGCAAATAACAGAAATAATTGGAGAGAAGGGATTATTAGTATGAGAATGAGGGGGTACATGGAAGGATTTGAAAGACTTGGGAGGGCCTAGGGAGGGGAAAAGGGTAAGGGAAAGAGATGTAATTATATTTTAATTAAAAGTGCATAAAATAAATAAAATGCAAGAAAAGTTAAGGATATCAGGTTAAATAATAAGTAACTTCAACTTGGTTTTGGACTGTAGCTAGCAGTAATGGGTTAATATTGGTTAATTCATCTGGACAAATGCGTCATATTAATAAAGGAAAACTCTGGTTACCTATGCATTAAAACATATTATTTACTGGGGTCTCTAAATCTATTAACATTAAGCTCCATATTTAACAGTGCCCCCCCAATGTTCAATAATTACAGCAAATGATCACAAATTCCTATGACTGCTTGCTTCTCTCAGCCGAATCCTCCCTTTCCTTGTGGTCTAGTCCTAGAAGCCAGGAATATTTGAGAATAGCGCAGACTCCTTAGTCACTTATTTTATGAAGCAATTAAGCAGAATTATTGGTTTCCAGGCATATTTTCCCTCATAGCTTTTTGTGAAAGCATGAGCATCAGGCACTGTGATCTGGCTATGTTCCTTCACAATCCCAAACCCTGTTTAGTGAAGGAGATGCCGTCTTGGAGGGAACAAAAAAGAAAAATGACTACAAGCAAAACATCCCTAAATTGTTTTCATAGTGATCTCCTTGCAAGGGTAAGAAAAAGCTTATTTCAAATGGATGTTTTCATCACGGGAAGGAATGAGAGATTATTGGAGTTAGAAACGGCTGTTCACAAGATCCCTGGACAAGATGTGGAGACTCAGCCCTTGAGAGATCAAATGACTTCCCATGATTATAGGTTGCTAGTATCAGAAGAAGCTGTATGTCTTCCTAAAATAATATGCTTCTCACACCACACTTCTCCACATCCCTAGTAAATTTAACCTTTTCTGTACAGCTGTGAAGATAACCCACTGATCATACAAGCTAAATCAACACCAGAGACATATCTCAGAAAATGCCCCAAATGCCTTTCTTTCATTATTGAAAATGACGAGATGAGAGTCTTTAATAACTCACAGCACAAGAGGACCATTACTGTCAGCATAGACCACTCAGCCATACATTACAGCTTTTTACTTCTCCACACAAAATTGCTTTGAAATTTACATTTGCCATAAAGGATTCAAGTCCATCACTATTAATTTTCTTCTACAAATTATGTTTAATTATCGCTTCTTTCCACCTAGTAAGAAACCCCTCTTGTGCTCCTGTCTCCGTGTGGTTCTCAAGGAGACTTTGCTCAGCATGAATCTTGGATAGTGATTTTATATCCCTTTTTTGCCCTTCCTTGTCAAACTCATAACCCTACTTAGGAGACACAAAAATGAGCAGAGTATATGACTTCATACCACCTGCATAGACATGAAACATGGCCTCTCTAACTCAAAGGAATAAAAGCAACACATTCTAGCTTTAGCCTATACACAGGTAGTTTTTAAATTCTGCCCATGACCAAGTGCTTAACAATGCATGCAATGTACCTATTAAAGAATGTTCTTGGAGATGTAGATTCAGATATATTTATAATGCATTAATAATCCTTATTTTCATCCCCTTTTGGATCCTGTATGAAACAAATTGAAAAGATAAAGTGATATCCAAAAATTATATTTGATCACATTCTTCCTGACTTCATGGTATAAGTAATCATGCAAGTTAAATCTGCACCAGGGACATATCTCAGAAAATACCCCCAAATGCCTTTCTTTTGTTATTAAAAATGATGAGATGAATGTCTTTAATAACTCAGACACAATGAAGTCAAATCATAACTGCTAAAGATTTCTTCTCTCTCAATCCTAGTTCTCAGTGTAAACATGAAGCTATTTTAACTTAAGCTAACATTTATGCTGCTACCTTGGTACCATGGGCTGGTAATTGTTCTTGTCCTGATTGAGCGAAGTACTATTCCTGTCAATTGTCTTTTATTTGTAATTAATCGAAGCCCAAATCAAACTCTCTTATGTGAGCATAGGATTTATTAACTCACATGACAAGCAAGAACCCATGCCTCTGGCTTTTCAACACAGCTAGGCTTGCCTTCTCAAGCAATGTCATCATGGATCCCTGCACTGTTTATCCCTGCTTGGAGTTTCTTCGAATCTAAGTTCTAATCAAAGCCTGGCATGGCAGTCATAGAAGTTGTAGACTTAATTCTTTTCTTTTAAGATTGATTCATGTTCTTATTATTTTCTTGTTATGTGCATGTACCTCCATGAATTTATGTACACCATTTGTATTCAGGCACCCATGGAGGCCAGAAGAGGGGGTTGGATCCCTGTAACTGAAGTTACAGGGGACCGTGGGCTATATGTGAGTGTCAGGTCCTCTGCAAGAGCAGTAAGCACTCTTAACTGGTAAGTCATCTACCCAACCCCCAATCTTAGTACATCTTTTTAATATGTATTTTAAAAGACCAGCTTTCACCAAATTCACTCCTGTAGTGATTTGAGTGGAAATGGCCCCAAAGGGACTGGAACTACTAGAAGGTGCTGCCTGTTGGAGGAAGTGTGGCACTGTGGGGGCGGGCTTTGGGGTCTCTTTTGTTCAAGCTTCCCTCAGTATGATGGTTAGTTGACTTCCTGTTACCTGCAATATGTAAGAGTCTAGTCTCAGCTGCTCTATCATCATGTGTGCCTGCACACCGCCATGCTCCCTATCATGATGATAATAGAATGAATCTCTTAACTATAGGCAAGAGACACCAATTAAATGCTTTTTTATAAGAGTTGCTATAGCCATGGTATCTTTTAACAGCAATAAAGCCTTAATTAAGACAACTCCAGATCCCAACTTTTAAGTCATCTTTGATTCTTCCATTATTGCCACATTTCCCTTCACCTGTATTATCAAACCCCTCCAGGTTTACCTTCCACATATATTATTCTAAAGGATGCTTTGTCAATGCTCAGATTTTTTCCTAATGTAAGCCAGAATCATTTCTTGCAGGGACTCCTACAATTGTTGTTATTTTTTTATTATTTACTTATTTATTTGAGATGAACACTTGGTATTGCATAACCAGTTTTGGGGCTCTTCCCTGGGGAAAACGAATCCTTCCTCTCGCAGTGTTCCTAAGCCATCGATAACCCTCCGTCTCGGCCTGGCAGAGCCCACACAATTTCATCTTCCACATTAGCATGTCTATTGGTGCCATCCTATTCATGTCTTCTTTGTGCAGCCACATTGGTGAGACTTCATGGGTGTAGCTTCTCCGACATAGTGAGGAAATGAGGTCTCATAGCAAACATGCTGTTCCTCCAGCTCTTACAATCTTTCTATCCTTCTTCCTGAGCCTTAGGTGAAGGAGCTGTGTTGACAGACCCTTTTAAAATTATATAACAGCACTTCTGCCCTTAAAACTTCCCGTGTTGCTCAGATGGTTTTTGCCCCTGAATGGCAGGTCGTGAGGAAAATGGTCCTCTTCTCACTGTCCAAGTTCAAGCACATTATCTCAAGCCTTACCCCACACTCTGGAGGTAAGAAGCTTTTTGTGTTGTCCAACACATCACAACCAAGAGCATTTTAGGACTTTTCTGTTATGCAGTTTCCCAGGTCCTTATCAGCAATGATCACATGGCTAGATGATTTAGGAATCAGGTCAGCAATCATCTTTTCACTGGGCCAACCAAAACACAAAGTCCCCTTATTGCTACCACCTTGCCTCTCATAATTGCAACTTGGCTTGATTTCTTTAATTGAATCTACTGTCCCCTTTATCTTATTCTCTGTTGGAATGTGTAAGAATATTGGAACAATAACAGAAACATACAGTTATTTATTTGTTAAATAAATAACTAGCATTTTTCCATATGTCTTATAGAATATCAAAAGTAGTGTTAATTCATACTCTGTTTTCTGTGTGGCTATGACATGCATCATGAGATATATGCTATACATAAATAGAAAGTAATCAACATCTATAACACTGTTACTTATGAATTACCATCTACATGTTCATAACTCCCAAGCGTGGCTCAGGTGGTGCCTGGGCTGATAAGAATGCAGTGATAGATGATGGGTGAATGACTCATTTAATGAGATACAGCAATATACTATTCATATCTTACTTATTTGCATAGACTTTGACTAATTGTTTCATAATTAGCTCCAGCTCATCTGCTTCCTCTGATTACTAAAGAGTTCTTTGACCTTGAGTCTTATTTCTCCACTGGCTGAAGTTAACAGTCATTGACTAACAAAGATCTGACACTGATATATCATGTAAGAATAAGAAACTCTATATTTCACTGAAATAATTCAGTTAAAATAAATTTTGAGCCACAAACTGTTTATTTTTTATAACAAAGACAAAAAGTTATCATTATTGAGATCAGCATTAAAACATTATATCTCATTTGCTTTTAAAAAGATCATGAGACAGGAGAAACTTAGTTTCTGTGGCAGGACATGTACAGGTTTAAATTGTCCCTGCATATGGCCTTGGTCCACTGTGCTGACATCACACAATATAAATTTTTATTTCACTATTTCTAATCATGTCTGGTATTGTTATTCTAAATATGGTCAAGTAGAAATTGCCATGTGAATGGCAGCTAATCTATTAATCTACATTTTGGTGCAAACCATCATGAGAGAGGGAGCTTTGTCTTTGCCCATTAGGGAAAAACAAATGTTACCTTTCCTATAGTATTTAAATTTTCTAATATCAGAAATTCTATTGGAAGGCTCTTATCTTATATTAAAAGACCAGCCATTAGGAATCTATGTTCACACAACCACATCTCACCCTCTCGCTGTCTTGCTAATCATTATGGCCTTGCTTCCCACACATGCAGTGCCATGGATTCCAGTGCAAAACAAATTACGTTTGATAAGGAAGACTGGATCAATGAGTGTAGTCTACACCTCCCATTTATAAATACAGTAACAAGTGAAAGAGCTCTCGATGCTCAGGGAACTGTCGCTTGCTAACCATGGGATTTGCAAACATTCTGTCCTCCATGGGGACCTATAGAGAAGTATTGGGTTGCCATGAACGTTGGAGGATATCTGGGGCAACCAGTCACCTCTGTGTGATTTTTAGAAACACATGATCAGTTTTAGTTAGATGAGAAGCTTCTTACAGTGAGAACTCCAGGTATTTAAAATATGTGTGAAATGGTGCATCACTAGTATAATTCATAGCATGCCAGTTTTATAAAATATATGTGATGCTAAGGGAAAATCCCATTTGCCCTATGACAGAAAGAAAGGCAAAGGGAGCTTGAGCTAAGATTGGAGGAACCAGTGAAAGGAACTTGACTCAATGGCCAGAAAATTGTGCAACACAACCTTTGTTCTTATACACAGGAGACTGTGTATTGTATCATGAAATTGCTAATGTTAAGTATTATTATATTCACATCTTTGCTAATTTGATCAATGAAAAATGCCACCACATCACAATATTTAATCATTTGTTTATGGGTGAATTTGCAAATAAAAGTTAATTTAGCATTTTCATTTCCTCCATTATAACTCAATTCTTCATATCTTGGTCTTAATGTACCCACTGAGGTTCCCATTTTTCTTATCTATGGAGCATCTTGTATATTAAGTGGTACTAATTCTTCAGCACTCTAGTTGTAAATATTCCTATTATAATTGGCTCAAGTTCTAATCTTTATATTATTTCAGGGAAACAATAAAAAATACAAAGGCAAAGGTTTTATGCATTAACATTATGTATGTTGAAATAGGAGCGGCGGTGCTGTGTCCCCGGCACCCCGGCCACCCACATTGCTAGCTTTACCCGAAATAATTACACGGAAATGGTATTCTTTTAAACACTGCCTGACCCATTAGTTTCAGCCTCATATTGGCTAGCTCTTACATATTAATCTAACCCATTTCTATTAATCTTTGTAGCCCACAAGCTGGCTTACCAGGAAAGATCTTAACCTGCGTCTGTCTGGAGTGGGAGAATCATGGCGACTCCCTGACTTAGCTTCTTTCTCCCAGCATTCTGTTCTGTTTACTCCACCCATCTAAGGGTTGGCCT
>NW_004949119.1:4483046-4503140 GCF_000317375.1 Microtus ochrogaster
TGTTTTATTGTGAATCTGTAACATTTTTTTACTATCCAGGAGCATTTCTTAAAGTGTTAAGCAGTTCTTAAAAACTTAAGTTGCACCTTGTACAGGTAATACGGTACCGCCTGTGTCCTGCCCAGTGGAAACCTTAACTGCGCTGTTATTATGGTAATTACAGCAGTTCCTGCCTGAGGTCAGCACAGTTCAGCATGGACCAGCCGCTCCTGCCTCAGATCCATTTGGTGCCCCTGAGCTTAGCACAGTTCCAGGCACACAGCAAGTCCACATTGGAGCCACACTCAGCAGTTTAATTCTGAGACTGAGCGTGCAGCACAGAAACTCTTTTCATCCAAGTTACAGCCAAATCTGACACACAGAGCACTGCGCAGTCTGATCCGCCATGCTCTTCTGCCTGTCTAAGCCTGATTCTGCCATCTGTCCAGGTGTAGGCGGGGAGCGCTGAGCCATCAGCATGGTCTCAGAGCACTCTCCTTTCCATCCTAAGCGGGAACAGAAACATCCAGTCCCATAAAATCCATTGAAATGCTTTAAAGCCAGAGTTTGCACTAGCAGCACAGCCCCAAGAAGCTGCGCTTTAAAATGACACAGCATTTTTTCTGCTGCTGTTGCTGAATCAGGAAATCTCTCTACAGCACGCTACCAACAAACAGCAAAAATCTGTGTTAAATTCTCTCTCCCTTATTTTTAAGCCTTCTCAGGTTTTTAAATGGATTTAGTCCATCACGTCTGGGAGCCATTCTGTTGAAATAGGAGCGGTGGGGCTGTGTCCCTGGCACCCTGGCCACCTACATTGCTAGTTTTACCCAAAATAATTACACGGAAATGGTATTCTTTTAAACACTGCCTGACCCATTAGTTCCAGCCTCTTATTGGCTAGCTCTTACATATTAACCTAACCCATTTCTATTAATCTTTGTAGCCCACGAGCTGGCTTACCAGGAAAGATCTTAACCTGCATCTGTCTGGAGTGGGAGAATCATGGCGACTCCCTGACTTAGCTTCTTTCTCCCAGCATTCTGTTCTGTTTACTCCACCCATCTAAGGGTTGGCCTATCAAGGGGCCTAGGCAGTTTCTTTATTAATAAGAAATCACTCCCACATCATATGTATGTTTTTCATTTGTTGATTTTTTTTTCCTTTGCTTTTCTGCATACAGTCATACTGCTTCAAAGTTTTGAGTAGTTATCTAAATATCTGAAGACTTTAGGGTTTTAGTTTCTGCATTGACACAGTTAGTATTTGTCCTAAAGCCTTCTATCTGTCAAGTTTCTATATGGAGTTTTTACAATAGCTTTCCAGTTACTCTAGAGCCATGCACTTTTTAATCCATCTCTTCTCTCTCAGTTTTAATGCATCCCACATTCTATTTTGTGTGTAAATACCACAGTGTGTTTTCTACTTCATCTGTTAGTTGTCTACCCCAGAGGGCATACTAATTTCACTATTGTAGTGCTAACTCTGTTTTATCTCAGGGTGGAGTGCAATAGCATCAAGTGGTGAAGAAGCATATTCTTCCGAAGTGATAACTGGAAGGTGCTGTGGGACATTGCTTTTGTACCCTGTAAAGATTTGTCACTCATATTGGTTTAATAAAATGCTGATTATCCAGTCACCAGGCAGGAAATATAGGCAGGGAAACTAGATAGGAAGTAGGAGTGGGGTGAACAGAATAGGAAAATCCTGGGAAGAGGAAAGGCTCAGGCTGCAGTCATCACCCAGAAACAGAGGAAGCAAGATGAGAATGCCTCACTGATAAAAGGTACCAAGTCACATGGCTGCCACAGACAAAAATTATGGGTTAAAATAAGATATGAGTTAATAATAAGCCCAAGCTAATAGGCCAACCAGTTTATAATTAATGTAAGCCTCTGTGTGTTTCTTTGGTACTGAATGGCCGTGGGACCAGATGGGACAGAAACTTCTTTCAACAGGGAAGGTTTCAGATTTTTCTTCTGACACCAGACTTCCATTGCAGACTCTTCATAAAGCATACACACACACACACACACACGTGTGTGTGTGTGTGTGTGTGTGTGTGTGTGTGTGTGTGTGTGTGTGTGTAAAACCCTGCTTGCTAATTCAGTCTGCCCAGGTTGTCTTTGGACCTGTTACAATACAAAAGCCTTTCGTTTGATGTGAGATTTTACGTATTTTAGATTCTTCTAGAGAATGACATTTAATTTCTACTTTGTCATACCTAAAAAAATCAGTACAGTGCCTTTCACTGAGCTGCCTTAAGGATAAGGTAATGTACCACAAACAGCTATGCAGTGGGCCAGGATTTGTTCCCTAGTGAACTGTCAAGTTTAGCACTTTTTTAATGTTTGTTTGGTAGTTTTGCAGGGGGGGTGTCTTTGGTTTTATGACAGGATATCTCTGTGTAACAGTCCTGGCTATTCTGGAACTCTCTTGGTAGACCAGGCTGGCCATGAACTTCTTGAGACCTGCCTGCCTCTGCCTTCCAAGTGCTGGGAATAAAGGCATGCACCACCACCACACAGGTAAGTTTAGCATTCTTCGTTGTGATTACAGCTATATTGGTTCCTCCAGGTTCATCTTCACTGCTCTCCACACTTTACCTGGCCATTTGACCAAAACCTCACGAGTTTCCAGAACACACTACAGTGGATATTATA
The DNA here is from genome assembly GCF_000317375.1 of Microtus ochrogaster. Lineage (NCBI taxonomy): Eukaryota > Metazoa > Chordata > Mammalia > Rodentia > Cricetidae > Microtus > Microtus ochrogaster. The sequence goes on from NW_004949119.1 coordinate 4,485,689, forward strand.
AAAGATAAGACTGAAGCTGAAAGAATATCATACTTCAATCTCACTATAAAGAGAAGAACAAAATAATAGCAATCATTTTCAGACCAAGGATTAGCCCTCAGAGAAAAAACTTTCTCTCCAAATGTAGAGAGGTTCTTTCCCTCTGTGTCGGCCCTACTTATAAAAAGGTGCAGAAAAAAGAGAGGGGTTTACAAAAGGGAGAAGATAAGAGCAGTGGACCCATCAAAACTTAGCTGCTCCCATAACACCGGGGAAAGAATTTCAGTGAAAAAAATTCCTGACCCGATTCAATTCCTTCAGTCAGAGAGCAAGCCCAGGCCCAGCCATATAGAAAAGGTGGATCCTCAGGAGACCACAGCTGGCTTGTCCTGTCCTCCCCACCTCTAAGGCTGCCTCAGGTTGTCACACAGCCCAGCACACCAGAACAAGGTAATTTGTAATCTTAGGGGGAAAATGATGGTGGCACTGTGTCTGTCACTGAGCACTCTTCCCGCCAGTTTAAACAGCTGATTAGTTAGCGCTCCTAGAATCGATCCACATCTGTTCCACCTGCATGCACCCACCAGGAACCACTTTATTGTAAATCAATCATTCTGCAAACATCTCACAAAAGGACCTGGCTTTACTAACAAGCTGTCAATCCTTGCTGCCTGTTGGTAGCACCCAGTCACTGAGGAGTATAACCAGCATTTATTCAGAAATGATCATCTCTTCAGGTCAGTCTGTGCAGAGGGGGTGGGGATACAGGGTGAACCAGGACTTTCAAACATGCACATGAGTAACTGTGCTGTATGATGCTGCCTCCCTGGGAAGAGAGCTAAAGTTTGGCCAAACATTCACCTAGGAGATTAAAAAATGACCCAAAGCTGTAAACAGACACTTCACAAAATTAGATATAAAGGTGGCCATATATACAAAACTAAGTGTGCCACCTTATTAGTTGAGTTGGGTGTAAATTCATACTTCAGGGAGGTGCCTATAACAAGGCCTAACAGACTTCAACTGAAATAACCAAAAAGACTGGGTATACTGATGATGTAAAAGAAAATGGTCTTTCAAACACTGCTAGCAAGTGTGTCAAATGGGAAACCCACTCTTCAGGGAAACAGAAAGGGCAATATGTCACCACTGAAACCCAACTCTCCTATGGCTACAAGGCTTGAACATTCAAACACAGATGAAACACAAGAAAATGACCTTAAAATAACTTTGTGAACATGAAATGTAAAAATCCCTTAAAGAAATGGAGGAAAAGACAACCCAAAAAATGGAGGAAAATGATGAATTTCTCCTAAAGAATGTCAAGAAAACCAGCAAAAAACAGTTGAAAGAAACAAATAAAATTGTTCACGATCTGAAAATGAAAATAGAAGCAATAAAGAAAACACAAACTAAAGAAATTATGAAAAAGGAAAACTTGAATAAGGGAACAGAAACTATGGATGCAAGTATTGCCATCAGAATACAAGAGATGGAAGAGAGAATCTCAGGCATTGAAGATAAAATAGAGGAAATATATTCATTGGCCAAAGAAAATGTTAAATATAAAAATATCCTAACACAAACATCCAGGAATATGGGACATTATGAAAAGACCAAACCTAAAAATAATAGGAATAGAATAAATAAATGGATTCCTGCTCAAAGACCAGGAAGATATAATCAACAAAATCATAGAAGTAATTTTTCTCAACCTTTATAAGATATAGGATATCCCTATAAAGGTTCAAGAAGTTTACAAAACACCAAATATACTGGACAAGGAAAAAAGTCACCTTGCCACAGAATAATCAAACACTAAACATACAAAAAAAAAGAAAGAATATTAAAGGCTGCAAGAGAAAAAGGCTAAGTACACATATAAGCAGACCTATCAGAATTATACCTGGCTTCTCAAAGGAGTCTCTAAATACCAGAAGAACCTTGATGCAGACTGAGGAGACCATGGATGCCAACCCAGAGTACTATATCCAGCAAAACTTTCCATAACCATAGGTGGGGTAATATGGTATTTCATGACAAAGTCAAATTTAATGAATATCCATCCACAAACCCAGCTCTACAGAAAGTACTAAAAAGAAAAGTCCAACCCAAGGAATTTAGCTGCACCCATGAAAACAATGGCAACAAATAATCTCACAAGACCAAACCCTAAAGAAGGGAAACACATAAATACTACCACTGAAAAAATAACAGGAATTAACAATCACTGGCTATTAAAATATCTTAATATCAATGTACTCAATTCACCTATACAAAGACACAGGCTAACAGAATGGATATGAAAACAGGATCCATCCTTCTGTCGCATACAGCAAACACACCTCAACCTCAAAGACAGACATTACCTCAGGTTAAATAGCTGGTAAAAAAAACTTTTCCAATTAAATGGAGATAAGAAATAAGTGAGCGTAGCTATCCTATCTAACAAAATAAACTTCATACTAAAATCAGCCAAAAGAGACAGAAAAGGACACTTCATATTTGTCACAGGAAAAATCCATCAAGATAAAGGTCTCAATCCTGAACATCTATGCCTCAAATACAAGAGCACCCACATATGTAAAAGAAACATTACTAAGGCTTAAATCACACATAAAACTCAAGACACTAATAGTGGGAGACTTCATCATCCCACTCTCACCACTGGACAGCTCAGCCAGACGGAAACTTAACAGAGACATAACAGAACTAACAGACTCAAATGGATGTAACAAACATTTATAGAAATTCCATCCAAACACAAAAGAATATACTTTCTTCTCAGCACCTCATGGAACCTTTTCTAAAATGGACCACATACTTGGTAACAAAGTAAACCTCAACAGATACAAAAAAAAAAATCAGAATAATCCCTTGTATCTTACCAGATCCCCATTGATTAAAGATGGACTTCACTGATTTATTTTTTGAGTAAACATCATATTGAGTGAGGTAACTCAGACTCAGAAAGACAAATATATACACTCACTCATAAGTGTCTTTTAGACATAAAACAAAAAAAAAGAAAGAAATAAAAAAGAGCCTACAATTCACAATCCCAGAGAGCCAGGGAACCTATACAACAATCAGGACCCTAAGAGAGACATACATGGATCTAATCTACATGGGAAGTAGAAAAAGACAAGATCTCCTGAGTAAATTGGGAGCATGGAGACCATGGGAGAGGGTTGAAGTGGAGGAGAGAGGAAGGGAGGGGAGCAAAGAAAAATGTATAGGTGTATAGCTCAATAAAATCAATTTTAAAAAACGATGAACTTCACTACATGAACTACAGAAAGTCTATAAATTCATGGAAACTAAACAATTGTCAACTGGGGTCAAAGAAGAGATAAAGAAAGATGTTAAGAGACTTCTTATAATTCAATGAAAATGAATGCATAACATACCCAAATATGGGACACTATGAAAGTGGTGCTAAGAGGAAAGTTCAAAGTACTAAATGCCTTTATAAAGAGTTTGGAAAAATTTCATGCTAGTGACTTAACAGCACATTTGAACACTCTAGAACAAAAAAAACTCAAACATACCCAAGAGGAATAGATGGTAGAAAATAATCGAACTGAGGGATGAAATCAATAAATAGAAACAAAGAGAACAATACAAAGAATCAATGAAATGCTCTCGGCGCCAGGAGACCTAGCCTTGGGGTGGATGAAATGGGATCGATCATTCTCCTTGCTGCCTGCCAGCCCCATGATGCCATGCTCCTGCTACAATGGTGGATTCTACCTTCCCTAGAACTACAAGCCAAAATAAAACCTTCTCTATTGAAAAAAAAAAAGAATCAATGAAACAAGGAGTTAGTTCTTTGAGAAAATCAACAAGATAGACAAATCCTTATCTAAATTAACTAAAAGGCAGACAGAGAATATCCAAATTAACAACATCAGAAAAGAAAAAGGAGACATAATAACAGTCACTGAGGAAATCCAAACAATCATTAGGCCATACTTCAAAAACCTGTACTCCACAAAACTGGAAAATCTAAAAGAAATGGATAGACACCACATGCCAAAATTAAATAAAGATCAGATAAATAATTTAAACAGATCTATAAACCCTAAGGAAATAGAAGCAGTCATTAAAAGTTTCCCAACCATGAAAAGTCCAGATGGTTTCAGCTCAAAATTCTACCAGACTTTCAAAGAAAAGCTAATACCAGTACTCCTCAAATTATCCCACAAAATGGAAACAGAAGGAACATTGTCAAGTTCTTATGAGGCCACAGTTACCCTGATACACAAAGCACACAAATATTCATGAAGAAAGAGAATTACAGACCAATTTCCCTCATGAAGATTGATGCAAAAAAAATATCAATAAAATACTGGGAAACTGAATCTAAGAACACATAAAAAAGGTCATCTACCATAATCAAGTGAACTTCATCCAAGAGATTCAGGAATGATTAGACATACAAATATCTGTCAGTGTAATCCACCATATAAACAATCTGAAGGAAAAACCCCACAATCATCTCATTACATGCTGAAAAAGCCTTTAACAAAATCAACAAACCCTTCATAATAAAAGTATTGACGAGTTCAGGAATACAAGGAATATACATAATTATAAAAAAATCAGTTTACAGCAAGCCATCATAAAACTGAAAAGCTTCTGTAAGGAAAAGGGCACTGTCAATAGGACAAAATGGCAGCCTACAGAATGGGAATAGATCTTAACCAATCCTACATCTAATATACGTAAACTCAAGAAACTACTCATCATAAAACTAAATAATTCAATTTAAAAAATGTTGTACAGACATAAACAAAGACTTCTCAACAGAAGAATCTCAAATGGCAGAGAATCACTTAAAGAAATGTTTATTATCCTTAGCCATCAGGGAAATACGAATCAAAATGACTCTGAGATTTCATCTTACCCCTGTCAGAATTGCTAAGATCAAAGCCAAAAATGATAGTTTATGCTGGAAATGATGTGGAGCAAGGGGAACACTCCTCTTCTGCTGGTGGGAGTGCAAAATTGTATGGCCACTTTGGAAATCAATATGACAGTTTCTCAGAAAATTAGGAATCAATCTACCTCAAGAGCCAGCATTACACCCGAAGGATGCTCAATCAAACAACAAGGACACTTGCTCAACTATGTTCATAGTTTCAGCCAGAACCTGGAAGCAACCCAAATGCCACTCGACCAAAAAATGGATTAAAAAAAAATGTGGTACATTTACACAATGGAATAGCACGCAGCTGTTAAAAACAATGACATCAGGAGATTAGAAAGTGAATTCATGAAACTAGAAAAAAAAATCATCCTAAATGAGGTAACCCAGATCCAGAAAGACAAACATGGCATATACTCACTCATAAGTAAATATTATCAATAAAGTTAAGAATAACCATGCTCCTTTTCTGCTGAGGACCGGCTGCTCGCTGTCGAAATGGGCAAGTTCATGAAACTCGGGAAAGTGGTGCTCGTCCTGGCTGGACGCTACTCCGGAAGCAAAGCCGTCATCGTGAAGAACATTGATGATGGCACCTCAGACCACCTTACAGCCATGCCCTGGTGGCTGGAATTGACTGCTATCCTCTAAAAGTGACAGCTGCCATGGGCAAGAAGAAAGTCGCCAAGAGATCCAAAATCAAGTCCTTTGTGAAGGTTTATAACTCCAACCACCTGATGCCCACAAGGTACTCTGTGGACATCCCCCTGGACAAAACTGTTGTCAACAAGGATGTCTTTAGGGACCCAGCCCTGAAATGCAAAGCAAGGTGGAAAGCCAAGGTCAAATTTGAGAAACTATACAAGACAGGGAAGAACAAATGGTTTTTCCAGAAGCTTCGCTTTTAGGCATATTTTTGTTTACATCATTAAAAGTTTAAAAAACAAAAAAACAAACAAACAAAAAAAGAATAACCATGCTACAATCCACAGACCTAGAGAGTGTAGGTAACAAGGGGTGCCCAAGGGGGATGCATGAATCTTCCTGGGAAGGGGAAATAGAGAGATCTCCTGGGTTGGCTGGGGGTGAGTGGGCATGGGGACTTCAGGGGTTGGGTTGGGATTGGGAGGACGGGAAGAGTGCTGAGAGAGATGACCGGAAAGGGAGGCTATTATGGGTCCAGTAGAAGCCAGATGCAAGGGCAACTCCCAGGACTCTACAAGGATAGCCCTAGCTAAGACTCCAGGCAGCAGTGTATGTATTGCCTGAACTGGCCATGCCCTGTGATTGGATTGGTGATTACTCCAATTGTCATCAGGGTCCATCCAGAGACTGATGGAGGCTCTCTGTATGCTGGAGCTGTTTCATAGCACTGGGGAGAAGGCTTCATTCTTTTAATAGTAGAAAGGGATAAAGTCTTCCTTACCTAGTCAGCATTAATAGCACTTGGGTGCCCTATGCTTTAGCTGAGTAAACCATAGCACAGGGAGTCAATCTTTTCCCTCATCCACTGACCAAATAAAATGTCTCCATTCCTTTTTCTATTCGGGAGACAAACCTGTGGGTTACATTAGGAACACACTCTTCAGGAGAAGACATAAAAAACCTATTCTAATTGATTTTCAAGAATCCTCTGCAAAACACATTCAACTGTTTTTAGTTTAAAAAGGTAGGACAAAGGCATTTTTCTCTGGATAATTCCCCTTTCCTCTGCAGCTCATGTTTGGATCTCAGTATGTGAGCAGGAAAGCCAGACAAAAGCATCCTCACAATCTGACAAACACAGCGCTATTGTTTTCCTCTAGTTAGAGGCATCGTAGGAACAGCCTGATTTTGCTCTGTGTGGTCCAGACAACCCCATGCAGGAGCTGCTCAGGTCATTTGCTGACAGACAACTGCATTGTCAGCACTGCATGGTGAAGGGTAATTGTGTGATTATGGCTCCCTTGTAAACCTTGCATCAGAAGCAAAACTCCAGGACTGGTTAAAACAGTGGCGATGAGTAAAGACGGACTGCAGGGGAGAGCAGCTGAATGCCTGTGGCCCATCAGCTTCAGCGAGAGCTTGCAGAGGCACAGATGGCCGCTTGGGAGATACTTACTGTAATGAAACAACGCAATGTAATGGTTATGGCATTTAACGTGGTTAGAAGGAACCCGAGATTTATTGACACTTGGCAACCAGTAAAGAACAGGATTCAATGAGACAATACATGTGTTGAAGCTACTGGTACCTGTGGAGAAGCAAAGTACTTAGATTTGTCTGGGTTTCAGTATCCTAGTCCGTCACTTCCTAACTCTGTGACCTCAGGCAAATCTCCCAAACTCTCTTGGCCTCTGCTTCCTGCTGTTTATAAGATGACTTAAGTCGCCATAGCCCCCGTGTGGTTTTTGTGAGGATTGGTTGAGCAAGGAACAAACCTGAAGTTAATGCTGGGCATATGATCAGCATCATGGAAAGGCTTGTTATGACTCCAGGCAATCTGCCTTTCCTCTGGGCCTTGGATGGTCTCCAGGTGCTGCTCCAGTGTTAAGTTCCAAATATTCTCTCTGTTACTTGGCGACTATCTGCCCTCCCTTCAGGTTGGACATTCTTGTTCTGGGCATGGGCCATGACTCTTCACAGTAAGAAAGATGAATCCAGGCAGAGGAAGGGCTGCCTGGAGGATTCCTTCAGAGAACTTGGGCACAAGAACACTTATTGGGTGACTTTCTAACATCCCCACTGGCCTTAGCATTCTCTTTTCAGAATGGTGATGATAGTGACAATGTCAATTTTGTGTTTTTATCATGAAAATGAGAATAATACATGCAAGATACCTGTCACTATATTTGACTGTACAATAGATGACATAGGCAATTATATATGATTACATGTGTATATGCATATATATACCATCTATGTACTATACATATAAATGTTCAGTTATAATAATGATCAGATCAGTAAGAATAATTATTATTCGAAAACTGTAAGAAGATGAATGTGGTTTGCAAGTGAATGGATGTCTAACAGGTCCAGGCAATTGAAGAAGCAATGACTCAGCAAATGATATGTTCACCAGTATTTTCTATTTGTCTGGACTTTGAAGCTAACTGGTGATGAAAAAGTGAGACCTATTCACATAGCAATATTAAAAATGAATATTTTCCCATGATGTGTTTATTTACTACAACAAAATTACAGTGGTTTTAGTGATGCTATTGGCAACACAACTTGTACCAAATGCTTACCAGTTCAACAAATGATGTATGTTCAAATACCTATTCTAAATACAAAGCTATGTATCAGGGAAATATATCATCTTCACACTGGGTCATGGAAAAGCAAATCAAGTATGTGGGAAGATAAATAATTTCACTCATTGATGTTTGATAATTCCCCATGAACTTATTTTGGGATCACAATGGACACTAAAATACATCAGCGTATGTAGGGGATATAAATCTAGGCAAATGGTATTTTCAAGATTTTAGGTATTTTATTCAATTGTCCTCTAAAGCTAAAATCTTTTGGTTAAAAAAAAACCTGTGTTTGGTCAGTGAGAGCTCTACATCTAAATGAGAGCATGAGATATGCACCATGATAAGGACATTGGGATGAGGCATTGAGATCAGAGAAATCAGACCATGAGCCTCAGAACATGAGCATCAGGACTAGAACCAGTGAAAATGTGAAATATTCCCAGACCTATAGCAGGGAGCACACATGGCTGTACTTTTATTTTTCTCAGTGAGGCCTATGCTGAATTTACAGCCTTGCAAAGAGTAAGTTTGTGCTGTTTTTAAAAGTTTAAATATATATGCCTGTGTAAGTTTATGTTCACCACATGCACATAGATGTTTGAGTCCAGAAGAACAAGTGAAATTCTCTGAAACTGGATTTGCAGTTGATTGTGAGTCACCTGATGTGGGTGCTGGGAGCTGAACTTAGGTTCTCTGCCAGAGCAGTAGGTATTCTTAACCACTCAGTCCTCTCTCCAGATATGTGTTTACTTGTCAAAATAGTCTACCTTAACCTTGACTCTGCATGCACCAACCTGAAGAACATTTTGGAATGAACATGATGATGAACCCATCTGATCTTAAACCCTTTGATGGAGGAGGGTCATCTGTCTATCTGTTACTTTCTTTGGTTAATAAAGAAACTGCTTGGCCTTATAGGGCAGAATTTAGATAGGCAGAGTAGACCAAACAGAATGCTGGGAAGAAGGGAAGTGAGGCAGACGATATAGCTCTCCTCTCCAAGATGGACCCAGGTTAAGATCCTTCCTGGTAAGCCACCACCTTGTGGTACCACACACATTATTAAAAATGCGTTAATCACGATATAAGAATTAGCCAGTAAGAGGCTAAAGCTAATGGGCCAAGCAATGTTTAAAAGAATGCAATTTGTGTGTTGTTATTTCCGGAGCTAAGCTAGCCATGTGGAGCCAGGTGGGATGAAAAGCAGGCCTGCCCGCTGCTCCTTCTACAACCATTCAATAATGGGTTTGAATAACACCTTTATTTCTCAAGTATTTTTAAGTGTGTATTGAGGGTCATGCACTATACTAGATACCAGGTACTCACAGGTATACTAGGAATCCAACCTAATGTTTGCCCTTAAGACAACACTATTAGCTAAGTGACAAAAAAATCAGAAAACAGAGAAACAAATATGTATTATGAATTGTGAGAAGTCATATGAATAAAATGATCAATACAATATGATAAAGAATCAAATGAACCCAAGAGACAAGACATTCAAATGATCAGAGAAAACTTCACAGAAAATTTAGCTTCCACACAAACACCTGAAAGACGAGAAGGAGCCTTCCTTATGGAAAGAAAACCCCAGAGAAGGAAGAGGTGATGGGCAAAGGACTCCAAGGATAGGAAGCCTTGGTTGTGGGAGAGGAAATGACTGCAAACTGGCATTTCTAGGGGTGATACTGAGGAGGATGACCACAGAGAAGTAGGAAAAGAAGAATCTTCTCAGGTAGACTTGGCCTGTCAGGTGGGCAGTGTGTGTGTGTGTGTGTGTGTGTGTGTGTGTGTGTGTGTGTGTGTGTAGCTTAAGCAACTTTACTAAGGGACAATTTAAGTCTTACACAACTGATTAATTAAGAGATTCTTAGCTTTGGCATAAGCCCTAAAATAATCAATTGTATAGTTCCTGTTAAATTATGTAAGGAAAAGCCGGGAAACATGCAAGTGAAGCAGGAAGATAGGACGCTTGGCAGAAACACAGAGAAGGAGTAGCTGGTTGCTCAGCCTTGAAGGGCAAAGGAGAGGAAAGTAGAAGACAGAATCACAGGTCACTGTGTGAAGATTAATTCAGCCCAAAAATGGGAGCAAAGGGATGGGAGCTACAAGTGCCCTCCAAATTTCTGCCTGGAAATTAGAGGACATTTTCACAGTGACATTATCTTTAATTAAAATTGGCATTCTGGACCCCGCCCTCTAGTGAGGCGCTATTGTGGGTCAATTGTTGCTGTAGGACGGAGTCATTCTTTCTTCAGGATGTGGCCACTGACAGGTGGCATATGCTTCAGTGAATGCCCCCACACCATCGTACAAATGAACTGTATCAACTGGACCTGGTGGGTTCTCGAAAGAAGGAAAGAAAAGAAGTTGAAAGAGAAATTGGGGGATATGGGGAGAGTTGAAAGCAGAAAATGAGGAGTAGATATGATCATATTGAATTATATGCATTTATAAGAGATCTCAAAAATAAAGATTCTTTTTCAAATTGCCATTCTGGTAGAATGCTGATAAAAATAACTATATTTGGTTACTCTAAATTGCAAAGTCTTTGAGGTATTCACAAAATTTGAGAAACTTATTTATGTACATAGACTTTCTTTAATGGTATTAAAATCAGGGATACGGAAACATATTCAATGTGGAGCTAGATCTGAGGCTAAATCTTTACGGAATTAATCACAACTTCTATGATTTAGGTTCAGAAAAACCAATATTCTTTATCACATTGAATTAACATTATAAGTTTTTCAATTAGTTTGATCTATAACTGAGTGGTTTTCAAAATGTGCTTGTAGTTGAATAAGAGCTGTATGCATAGAGACCTCATTCCTAGCTTTTGTGTATATGCATTTGGAGAAATTTTTGCTTAACACATATAGCACTGTAGTGAGTTTGAATGATAAATGTCCCCCATAATCTCAGGCATTTGAATGCTTCATCCCCAGTTGGTGATGCTGTTTGGATAGGTTTAGGAAGCAGGCCAGCAGATCTGTTAAGTCAAATGGTCATAGACCCCCTCAGTAAAGAAGCTAGAGAGAGACATGCTGATTCAACTTCTTCCTCTTTTCCTCTGGAAGCTCAGTCTAGGACTCCAGTCAATGGAATGGTGCCACCCACACTGAGAAAGAGCACATATTGTTACTTAAACCTCTCTGGAAACATCCTCACAGATATGCTCAGAAGTGTCTGCTGGGGACTCCAAATCCAGTCAGGTTGACAATGAATGTAACCATTATAAAATATGTTGTATTCCAGTCACCTAGTATTTTGCAAATACTAATCAATTTGATTTTTACAAAAAGCAAATGGCGATAGTATTAATATTCTCAACTTACATGGAGGAGACAGAGACAAGATGAAGCCTGGTGATATAGCCAAGGTTACTAATCAAACATCTGTGGTTTAAACTCAGGCAATGTGGCCCAGGATTTATGTTCTTACTTAAAAAAATACTCACAATTTAAGTGAATATAAGAAAGATTTATAATACTTTTTCTCTTGAGAATATTTCTCAAATTTGAGCAAACTGTCATGGTCCATTTGATCCTTGACAGGAACATAGAAGAGGTCTAGTCTGAAGTTCTTTTTAATCCAAGAGCAAGCATGTCTGAGAAAATGAAGGAAGTACTTACTAGGTTATTCCAGCCACATGTGCTGGCACATACCTGTAATTCCAGCATGTATGTAGGAGACTAATGCAGAAAGATACGGAGTTCTAGGTCCACCTGGATACAAAGAAACCTTGCCTCAAAAATCAACAACCCTTAAAAGAGAGAAATTCTTGGGGGTAGAACCTTGCTTAGCATGATCATGGCTCTAAGTTCTATCCCCAGTACCACACAACAAAACCCAGTTATTTCAAGTATATTTGATCTTCATATCTAGACTACAAGAGTCAGAGAAATAGGAAGTTTACTGTGATATTGTTTCTCCTGGCAATGTCAGAAGCCAAGCTCATGAAGTCTCACCAATGCGGTCACCTGAACAAGGGTAACACCAACAGCCATGCTAACGGGAGAATGCAGAAGAAGCATTAATATCTTTCTGAGTGTACTTACAGCTTTCGATTCTTGTTCAAGCTGCCACTGCAGACAGGAGGTCAGAAACCATCTAGTAAGTCTGTAAGGGAAGCCAACAAGGACAAATAATCTCGATTTTTGGTGGAAGCTAGGGATAGTATGACCAGTACCCGAGAGAAGCTTGTAGAGTAATGGTGGGACCTTTCTACGCATCTTTGGGAATATTCTCTTTCCTCTAAGCTCCAGCAGACCAGTCCAGTGACTGCTTTTTCAGACCTTAAAGGCTTGTGAACATGTGAAGTCCTACTCTGCAGACAGTGGAAGCTCATATTCTACTGGACAGATAAGTGAATCACAAGGGAACATAATTCAAGGCTGGTCATAGGAAAGGAGGTGGGTTGACATACCAGTTATTGAGAGAGAATGGGACTTGTAATTCATAGCAACTTAATTACCACATTAACAGACAGCAAACTGGGATTAAGGGGCGAAATACTGACATGCTTGGCATGGCCACCTGCTTCTTTTTTCATGGTTTCTCCTTTTCTTGTTCACCTCCTGTTGACTATGTGTAAGGACAGAAGAATACCTGGCCTTTTGTTTTTCCCCTTATCTCCTTGTCACTGTGTGAGCTTTGGGAAGCCAAAGTTAGATATTTGGTCATTTGCTTTTCTCTTTTGCTTTCCATTCAGTTGGATGACCTCTGCAGTCTAAAGGCAGAGGACTTTGGCACATGTGCACACCAAATACATTTGAAACAGAGTTAAGGCGAGGTTTAAGACACTGAAAGAAAGTACCAGAATATTGTCCCAAGGATTCCCAATGGTTGAGTGGGTCTGAAACTAAATGTAACCTTGAGATTTCTGCATCCCTGCAAACAGGGAAATATATGAACGCTGGGGTTAACTGGTCTATGAGTTCACACAAAAAAAATGCCCCCATGAGTCTGCACAAGAGGTAGGGAAAGGGGATTCATTGAGAATAAGAGTCCTGAAGAAGAAGAGTTAATGAGTTTTGGAGCAAGGGAGAGGAAAAAGACAGAATTGGGTTGGAGGGTTGGGTCCTATTCATAAGATGCTGAGTGCCAGCTGGGGCTTTGAGCTATATTTAGGCCCTCCTCCCCCAAGCTGCTTCTGCACAGCCACCTTTGCTGAGGGCAGAGACTTGGACACCAAAACAAGGGCAAGAGAGTGGAAGGAGAGAGAGAACTACAGAAGAGGAGCAAGGGCACGCAAGGGGATATACTAGAACAGAAAGAAGAAAGCTTCAACTCTTCTCCTCTGTGAACAGACAAGTCCATTCAAGCAAGGAGGCTGTGGCGATGAGAAAGATACAGAATGCGGAAAGCTTGGTAGCAGGCATGTGTGATTGAACAGACCAATGAAGGGAAAACATTTGAAAGCTTTACTGCTTGGAAAGCTGTTAGCAAGCTGGTGTCCTCTTCATCATGTTTAATTTTACTTTTACTACCCTTCATTTGCTTTGACGGGTTGATGTTGCCATGGTGCGGCTGGAATTCTCGTAAAAGTGCTGTTACCCTTTCAAGATGGCCATTTTTTTCTAGGGTTTATACCACATTTTATAGTTATGTCAGAAGGTTTACTTGGTTTATGAATTCTCCAAGCTCTGAGATTGCTCTCCAAACCCTCCAGGTTGCCTCTAGTCCTGGCTGTTTAATTTGGGATCTTTACAGCAGTTGTATTGTCAGCTGATATCCCCACATAATTAAAGATGCATCCTTGGGTTCTTGCAAATAAACAAAGGGCACACAAAGAAGTGGAACCCACATTCCTAGTGCTGAGCTCCTGTATGTGTGTAACACTGCGCATGTTCCTGGATATTGTAATTTATGCAGCAAGTTATGATAAAGAAAATAACAATAAGCAACTCTAAATTTTGATGGTTAATATGTAGCCATATAATCTGACAATCCTTTATTCACTGTCCACACTTCAAGACCTGAAGATCACATAAGGAGGACAGAACTTTCTTCACTTTATCCTGAGGGTCCCTTGGCTGCCAGGTTAAGTTTTGTAGGCTTTGGTTTGCTTGTGTGTTTGGTTGGTTGGTTTTCGTTTTTAATGATATTGTTTGATTATTTATTTTTGTTTTTCAAGACATGGTTTTTCTGTATAGCTTTGGAACCTGTCCTGGAACTTGCTCTGTAGATCAGGCTAAGCTCAAACTCACAGAGATCCACCTCTGCCTCCCAAGTGCTAGAATTGAAGGTTTGAGCCACCACTGCCCAGCTGGGCTTTTTTTAAATATTTTAAAATGTATTTGCATACCTGTGTGTGACTGTCTGAGTTTATGTGTACCATGTGCATGCAAGAGTCTGCATAGGCCAGAGGAGGGCATCATGTTCAGTGGAATTGGAGTAACAGGCAGTAGAAAGCAACCATGAAGCTGCTGGGATATGCATCTAAGTCCTCTTCAAGAGCAGTATATGCTCTTAACCACTGAGCTGTCGCTCTGCCTCCTATACGTAAATTACATATATTTTTAGTGCCATACATTTTCATAACATGGTAAGCAATAAAGCAATTTAATTAGCAATCATATGAGCTATACATATTAATTATAAGAAAACAGAGGAACTCAGTATATTCCACGTCACCAAACTGGAAAGGTTGCCCAAAAGCATAACACATAACAAGATAACATGTTGAGTTACATTGTTCAAATGCAATGGTTTAGAACTGTCTGCTGCATTGAAATCTAAAGGGAGATATTGTGTATGTAGTGTTATTGTATCTTCAAAGTATATTCTATTCAACAAATAATTACCCCATTATTCCACATTGCCTGACAAGATCTGGAATATGGAAGATGTTTAGGGATGTAGAGGGCTGCCTTTCAGTGTTAGTTTTCTGTGAAAACTGTCCAAAAAATGTCTACAAATTCATTGTCTTGTGACTCTTGAGGTTGGTTGTTCAAAATGGGTCTCATGAATCCAACACCATATGTCAACTGTATCCATATGAAAGTTCTAGGGGGAGTTTGCTTCTCCCTGTCTCTGTCCTCTTTAGAATATCTCCTTTGTTCCTTTGGTGGCTTCTCACTATGTAGCATAGGTCAGCCTTAAACTTGAGATCTACTGACTTCAGCATCCTCAGGGCTGGGCTGCAATTACAAGCATTTTTCATAAAATACTGAAGGTAGCAGCCCACTCAATGCCCTCTTTCATTTTTGAGGACTTTCTGATTATACCAAGTCCACAAGGCTATCCAGAAACACTGCCCTATATTTTCATCATATTAGCAAACTTAGTCTAATCTGTGAGCTTATTAATAATGTATTTACAACTACTCGGGATTAGAAAAGCCTGTTAGTCTATTACAATATCCATTGGTAGTAGAAGGCATATTGGGGATTCCTTGGAGCAGCATGGAGAAGGGGCTCATATAAATCAGAGTCCTCATGTAGAGGCTATGATGCTGTACCACTGGAAAAGAGAGTGACTTTCACTAACTCGTCTTCCTTTGGTCAAAAGGGAATGATAACATTTAATATCAACAATCAATAGTTTTTAAAGGTGCAGGGTATTAAATATATACATATATGATATTAAACTATGTCCAAAATCTTTATACTTTACTAGTTTGGAGTTTCCTGTGAAAAATAACACTATAAAATGGAATCCTGAATATTTCTGGTTATATTGATTTGATAAATTTCAAGGTATTCAATACTGTCACTTTTTAAAAAACTCATTATTTTTCAAAAAGCAAACATGTCATAGCACCAGGGTGTTTTAAGGAAGATGTGTCAGGTCAATCTTTTCAAGTCACCTCTCTTGGCTCCAAGAGCCCACTACAAAACACTCAGCAATACATTTTTATACATTATGGCCACTAAATGTAATGAAAATTTATTATTTTGTGATATGCATGCAAGGAAACTTAGAAAGAGCCATATTGAATGGAGCTATGTATAAAAAATGCACAAGTGCTAATATTCAATAGGATTTGCAAATTCTCTATGATTTCCATTATGAGACAGTTTTATGATGCATGGCTGCCTTTAAATTATTAAAAAAAAAACAACAACAACTTTAGAGACAGACAGTGGTGGCTCACATCTTTAATCCCAGCACTCAAGAGGCAGAGGCAGGCAGATCTCTGTGAGTTCGAGGCCAGCCTGGTATACAAGAGCTAGCTGTAGGACAGGAACCAAAGCTACAGAGAAACCCTATCTTGAATAACCAAAACCAAACCAAACAAACAAACAAAATCAACTTTAGAGATATTGACCATGTGAACTGACTAGTGATTTACTTCTAATCAAAAGAACATAGAAGCTCAGGCAAGACCAATTCTTTGATTAAGTTACAAAAGATCATCTGTGGACTGTTGATCTTGTTGACTTGATGAACAAGCTGCCATATTGCAAAGGCCAAGAATGGAGCCATCACCCAGGCAAGCCCTGAGGCTCTCAGTGAAGTTTGTCAATAACCACTGACTAAGCTAGGAAGAGAATCCTACTTCAATACACTTAATTTAACCCTTAAGTTGATTATTCTGCCAAGCCATACCAAGATTCCCATCCCAGACTAACCGTGGACATATAATTCTATATTTGTATACATGTGTGTTGTAAATGAGTATGTGTTTGTATGGGTATATGTACATATATTTATATGCATGTAGAGGCCAGAGGTCTATGCTGTCTTTGTCAATTACTCCCCATTAATTTATTATTTTTAATTCTGTGGTCTTGTGTGTGTCCATGCGTGTGTATGTGGGCATGTGCACTAGTGCAGATGCCCTGACAGGACAGAGGCATTGGATCCCTTACAACTGGAGTTGTAAGCTGTTTGATGTGGCATTGGCAACTGAACTCGGGTTCTTGGGAAGATAAGGAAGTGCCCTTAACCACTGGGTCATTTTTCCAGCCTCATTCTTTAGGTTTTAAAGCAGCACCTCTCACTGAATCTGGAACTCATTAATTTGGATAAGCTGGATGCCCAATAAACTCCATGAGCCACCTCTCTCTGCCTCCCAACTGATGGTGCCCAGCTTTCTCCTCCTCTATCTATCTATCTATCTATCTATCTATCTATCTATCTATCTATCTATCTATCATCTATTTGTCTGTCGATCTATCTATCCATCTGTCTATCTATCTTTCATCTATCAGTCATATAGGTAACTGTCTATCTATCACCCATCAATCATATCTATCTATCTATCTATCTATCTATCTATCTATCTATCTATCTACCAATCAATCATCTATTTGTCTATCTATCATCTACCAATCATCTGTCTATTTAT